>NW_026943818.1:8010256-8075256 GCF_035594765.1 Anolis carolinensis | reverse complement strand
TGCTCTTTGGTGGGAAAACTAGACCCTATTTAGGTGTTTTACCCACAAAGGGGTTTTGCGGAGTCAATTCGTCAGCTACTGGAGTAAGTTGTGTGTGGACAGCGCGCTCCGTTTCCAAGCCTCGTTCCTGTTTCAAGCCTTGTTCCTGATTCCAAGCCTTCGCTCCGTTTCCAAGCCTTCGTTCCGTTTCCAGCATTGTTTACCTCCACGGACCTTGCCTTGTTTTCCGGATTTTGCCAAGTAATTCCACGGATCTTGTTCTCGCTCCTCGTTCCTTGTTGCCTTGTATTAAGCCTTGTTTCAAGTTATTTCCTAGCCTTGCTCAAGTTCAAGGACTAAAGGACCTTGTCATCTCCCCTCACTTTGCCTGGCAAAGTGAGTGTTTCGGTTATTGGATTACAACTTTGGACCTTAATATTTTATATTGGACATTGTTTCTTTGGACTAATTTTGACCTTTCCTGAAAGGTCTACTTCTGAACTATTTCATACACTTGCTTTTATTAACTTTACATATTTCCTTAATAAAGATATTAGATAGATTCTGGCCTCTGTGTATGGTTATTGGTGCTCTGCAGCCTGGGTCGTGACAGTTTGACTCCGCCACCCTAAGCACCAATTAACCTAGGCCAGAATGTCTACCGGAGCCGGACCGGGAGGCCAGCCGCTCAGCTACACCATCGACAAGGAGGAAGTGGACCGCATCCGTGATAAGCTCAATGCGCAGGAGGGAGAAATAAAGGGATTGAAGGAACGCGGAATCCGACTCCCGGCCCTGGCATTGCCAACCAAGTTTTCTGGAGAAGCTTCTAAGGTTCATGTTTTCCGTCGCCAATGCCAAGCTTATCTAGAGGCCCGCAATGCCGAGTTTCCCCAAGAAGACATCAAAGTGGCGTGGATCTACAGCCTTTTAGACGGGCCAGCGGCCAACTGGGCGACGGCACTGTTCGACCAAGTTTCCCCACACCTAAGATCAGCGCAACACTTCTTGGATCACATTAAGGCGACTTGGGGGATCGAAGACAATTTGGAGGCAGCCGGCCATAAACTCCGGCGCCTCTCTCAGGGGGACAGACCCTTGTCCCAGTACATAGCCGAGTTCCGAGTGCTGGCCCACAGCACCGGATGGAATGATATAGCCCTCAGAGGACAATTTCGGGAGGGTCTCAACATCGAGATGTTGGAAGAAATCTCCAAAGTGGATCCCCCCCACTCTCTTGAAGCACTCATTGATCAATGTTTACGAGCTGAAGTCATGCTTGCCAACAGAAAACAATGGGTCCGAGGCCAGAGCGGTAGAGCTGGGGTGAAACCTCCCGCTCCCACCAGCGTCCAGCTGCGTCCAGTATGGAGACCCCCGCCACCAGCCCCATACCCCAGGGGGAGCGAGGAGGTGCCGATGCAGTTGGGCAATGTGCGTCCCAGGTTAGATGCCGCCGAGAAGGCCCGCCGCCAACGCCTAAATCTCTGTTGGTACTGCGGAAACGGGGGCCACTTCGCCAGAGAGTGCCCAGCCAAAGGGAAGCCCCCCGCCCGTCTGGCGGCGGCGTCCTCCACGGAGACGAAGACGTCTGAGGCGGCTGGCGCACAGCCGGCGGGGGAAGCCAGCGACCGGGCGTAGAGAGGCTCGCCAACCCGGTCAAAAAACCCACTCAAGAGCCGCCAACCGGGGTCCTATTCCTTCTAGTGGTCACCATGTGGTCAGCAAAAAAGGGGCCAGTCATGGTCCATGCCATGATAGACTCAGGAGCTACAAACAATTTCATTGATAGAGAGTATGCCGACTCTCTGGGATTACAATACCATGACTTCAAGAATGCCCGTGTGGTGCAAGCCATCGATGGCCGCCCCCTCAAGACGGGTCCCGTAAGCCAGTGGTCGGAACCCACCAGAATGTGGATAAGGGAACATATGGAAGAGATTTCCTTCTTTGTTACCGAGGTTCCCCATTTCCCTGTGATTTTGGGAATTCCATGGCTGACACTTCACGACCCTAACATCTCCTGGTCCAACAGAGAACTGCAGTTTGCTTCAAAATATTGCCAAAACCATTGCCTTGTAGCCAAGGTCTGCCATGCCACAGACACTGAACCCATTATCACCTTGCCCAAGAAGTACTCAGAATATTGGGATGTATTCAATGAAAAAGAAGCTGAGAGATTACCCCCACATAGACCTTATGACTGTGCCATTGACTTGGTGGAGGGGGCCCCGATCCCGCGAGGACATCTCTACTCCCTGACTGAACCGGAGCAAGAAGCTCTCAGGGAGTTCATAGAGTCAAACCTTCGCAAGGGATTCATCAGACCCTCTCAATCCCCAGCCGCTTCCCCAGTGATGTTTGTGAAAAAGAAATCAGGGGACTTACGCTTGGTGGTGGACTATAGAGCATTGAACAATATCACTAAGCGGAACAGCTATCCCCTGCCCTTGATCTCGGACCTACTAGACCGACTTCGAGGAGCCAAGGTCTACACCAAGCTGGATCTTCGGGGGGCTTATAATCTAGTTCGCATCAGAGAAGGAGACGAGTGGAAGACCGCCTTCCAGACTAAATTCGGATTATTCGAGTCCCGAGTTATGAATTATGGATTATGTGGAGCTCCCGCAACGTTCCAGCATTTTGTCAATGACATCTTTCAGGATTATCTAGATCGGTTCTTGATCATCTACCTGGACGATTTTTTGGTGTTTTCTAGATCACAATCAGAGCATGAGAACCACGTCAGAATGGTGTTACAACGATTGCGGGATCATGGACTTTATGCCAAGCTGGAAAAATGCGCTTTTGATCTACAAGAGGTAGATTTCCTGGGGTACCGCGTCTCACCACTAGGGCTCTCCATGGACCCGGCTAAGGTTTCAGCAGTATTGGAATGGCGGGCGCCAACCAACAAGAAAGAGGTGCAACGATTCTTGGGGTTCGCGAACTACTACCGCAAGTTCATTCCAGACTTTGCCCGCTGGTCTGACCCAATCACCAGCTGCATCCGTGGGAAACAGCCTTTCCGCTGGACAGATCAAGCAGAGAAAGGGTTCCAGCAACTAAAGAAATTATTCACGTCCCAGCCAATCCTTCAGCATCCAGATCCTGAAACCCCTTTTGTTGTGCAGGCGGACGCCTCCGATGTGGCAATTGGGGCTGTACTCCTACAACCAGTGGGAGACCATCTTCATCCTTGTGCCTTTTATTCCCGTCAATTGACCGCGCCAGAGAGAAATTACACCATTTGGGAAAAGGAACTATTGGCCATAAAGGCAGCCTTTGAAACTTGGAGACATTGGCTAGAAGGGGCCAAATTTCCCATTGAAGTCCATACTGATCATCGAAATCTAGAGCATCTAAGAACTGCCCGCAAGCTAAATCAAAGGCAACAACGCTGGGCTTTATTCTTTGAACGTTTTAACTTTCAAATTCATTATGTAACCCCAGCCCAGACCAAGCAAGCAGATGCTCTGTCACGGAAACCGGAATACGCTGCAGGGCGCAAGGAGACCTTTGAGTCCCAGCTGCTACAACCCGAGAACTTTGCCACGCTCACAGTGGGAAACACCAAATCCACTCCCATTGAATCAACTTCCCCTACTCCAGGACCCCTTTGTGCTCAGGAAATCAGGGCTAGTCAGCAAGCAGACGCCTGGGCACAGGACCAACTTCGCCAAGGACTACGTTTTCCCTTTTCGCTTAAGGATGGGCTACTTTGCTATAGAAATCATGTTTACATCCCCCCAGGACCGGGCAGGGAAAAAACACTTCGTCTGTGTCATGACTGCAAGCCAGCAGGGCATTTCGGGCTATTTAAAACCATGCATTTGATCCTAAGAGATTTCTGGTGGCCCAAGATCCGCAAGGATGTGGAAAAATATGTCAACACCTGCCCAGTATGCCAGCGCTCCAAGACAAGAAGAGAAAAGCCCTCAGGGCTTTTACACCCCCTCCCTACCCCATCCCGCCCATGGGAAATAATCTCTGCGGATTTTATCACTGATCTACCACCTTCCTGTGGATTCACCACGATCCTAGTGGTGGTGGACCTTTTCACCAAGTTAGCCCATTTCATTCCCTGTGATGGCCTTCCCACGGCCAAAGAAACTGCAGATCTATTCCTCCAACATGTTTTCAGATTGCATGGATTGCCCAAGAGTTTGGTCACAGACCGTGGGTCCCAATTCACCTCTCGTTTCTGGAAAGCACTACAAAAACTATTGGGCATAGACTCTCGTTTATCTTCGGCTCATCATCCCCAAACAGATGGGCAAACTGAGCGCACCAATGCCACCTTGGAACAATACCTTCGCTGTTATGTGAACTACCAGCAAGACAATTGGGCTTCCCTGTTATCGCTGTCAGAGTTTGCCTACAACAATGGGGTCCAGGCTTCTACTAAAGAAACGCCGTTCTTTGCAAACTACGGCTTCCATCCACGTTTCTTTCCCCCTGTCATTGAAACCTCAGAAGTTCCCGCAGCAGAGGACTGGCTGCAGGAACTCACAGCGGTGCAACAACTCTTGCTCCAGCAATTAAACCAAGCCAAGGAGGACTATAAACGTCACGCGGACAAACATCGCCAGCCGGGCCCCGAAATCAAGGTAGGAGACCGGGTTCTTCTGTCCACTCGCTTTTTGCCCTCCCATCGCCCTTGCCGGAAGTTAGATGCCCGTTTCATTGGCCCCTATCCAGTGGTGGCGCAACTTAACCCTGTGACTTTCAAACTCCAACTTCCGCGTTCAATGCGCATTCATCCAGTGTTCCACCGCTCCCTGCTCCTTCCGGCGGATGGTGTGCGCCCTGATACAGACCGACCGCCCCCCCCTCCTGTTTTGATGAATGGGGAGGAGGAGTTCGAGGTTGAGGACATTTTGGATTCTCGCTTTCACCGCCGCCGCCTACAATATCTCTTTGACTGGGTGGGTTTTGGCCCCGAGGAACGCTCTTGGGAAGACGCTTCCACAGTCCATGCTCCTGATCTAACCCGCCGCTTCCATCAGACCTATCCCGCCAAGCCGCGGCCTCGCGCCTCGGGGAGAGAGTCCCGGTTTGAGAGGGGGCTTGAGGAGGGGGATAGTGTGATGAGTCATGGGCCATGTAGTCCCGTTCATGGCACTGTAGTCCCAGATGAAGAGGAGAACTTGGGTTTTTCACCGTCTCAGTCAGAATTGGAACCTTCCCAGCCAGATTTGGGAACCTTGCACCTGCAAGAGATTTGTCTTCCAGAAATCTGTCAAACAAGCCCTGAGTCTAAATCTCCTGTGTTTTCTCGCCACGAGTTTTGTAAACAACAGAGAGGAGTTCAAGCGGCCTCTCGTAGGAGTGCTAGGATAGCTGCTAAGAATTCAGCTGATTAAGCCTGCTTTCCATGGGAAACCTTAAGGAGTCATGCATCTGGACTCAGAGATTAGCTTTCGTTTCTGGTTCCCCAGAGAACTGCTCTTTGGTGGGAAAACTAGACCCTATTTAGGTGTTTTACCCACAAAGGGGTTTTGCGGAGTCAATTCGTCAGCTACTGGAGTAAGTTGTGTGTGGACAGCGCGCTCCGTTTCCAAGCCTCGTTCCTGTTTCAAGCCTTGTTCCTGATTCCAAGCCTTTGCTCCGTTTCCAAGCCTTCGTTCCGTTTCCAGCATTGTTTACCTCCACGGACCTTGCCTTGTTTTCCGGATTTTGCCAAGTAATTCCACGGATCTTGTTCTCGCTCCTCGTTCCTTGTTGCCTTGTATTAAGCCTTGTTTCAAGTTATTTCCTAGCCTTGCTCAAGTTCAAGGACTAAAGGACCTTGTCATCTCCCCTCACTTTGCCTGGCAAAGTGAGTGTTTCGGTTATTGGATTACAACTTTGGACCTTAATATTTTATATTGGACATTGTTTCTTTGGACTAATTTTGACCTTTCCTGAAAGGTCTACTTCTGAACTATTTCATACACTTGCTTTTATTAACTTTACATATTTCCTTAATAAAGATATTAGATAGATTCTGGCCTCTGTGTATGGTTATTGGTGCTCTGCAGCCTGGGTCGTGACACTTCTTCCCATCCCTCCAATTATTATTATTATTATTATTATTATTATTATTATTATCATTATTATTTTATTATGACACAGCAAACAAGATAGACATGCTGGATTTCGTATCACAAAATCACAAGTCGAACACTTCCCAAGTGTCTAGGACTGTGTGATGTATTTTCGGATGATGCGCGCAGATCCCAGTAGGGTGGCCTTTTGCAGTTGGCAATTATTATTATTATTATTAAAGAGTGATTTTCCCCTTCTCTTTTGGGGATGTTGTTTTTCCCCCCAAGGTATTTCTACAATGCGCCGCTGGCGGATGCCCAGGTTTACGTCCGTTTTGGGATCCTCGACGGAGATCAGAAGACCATGCTGCCCAAAGCCTTGCGATACATGGAGGTGAGTCGGGACCCCAAAAGCCACCGGATTCCCAAGGTTTTGGGTTTGTTTCTGAGATCTTCAACTCTAACATTCTGAAAACAGCAACGAAAACAGAGAGAATGGGAACGGTCTTTCTTTCTTAACAGTTACTGCATTTGAGCCCGTTACATAAACCCCTTACAGGTGGGCGACTTGCATGTAAATACCGTATATACTCGAGTATAAGCCGACCCAAATATAAGCCGAGGCACCTAATTTTACCACAAAAAAACTGGGAAAACATCGACTCCAGTATAAGCCGAGGGTGGGAAATTTCAGAAATAAAAATAGATACCAATAAAATTACATTACCGTATATACTCGAGTATAAGCCGACCCTAATATAAGCTGAGGCACCTAATTTTACCACAAAAAAACTGGGAAAACATCGACTCCAGTATAAGCCGAGGGGGGGAAATTTCAGAAATAAAAATAGATACCAATAAAATTACATTACCGTATATACTCGAGTATAAGCCGACCCTAATATAAGCTGAGGCACCTAATTTTACCACAAAAAAACTGGGAAAACATCGACTCCAGTATAAGCCGAGGGTGGGAAATTTCAGAAATAAAAATAGATACCAATAAAATTACATTACCGTATATACTCGAGTATAAGCCGACCCTAATATAAGCTGAGGCACCTAATTTAACCACAAAAAAACTGGGAAAACATCGACTCCAGTATAAGCCGAGGGTGGGAAATTTCAGAAATAAAAATAGATACCAATAAAATTACATTACCATATATACTCGAGTATAAGCCGTCCCGAATATAAGCCGAGGCACCTAATTTTACCAAAAAAAAAATTGGGAAAACATCGACTCCAGTATAAGCCGAGGGTGGGAAATTTCAGAAATAAAAATAGATACCTATACAATTACATTAATTGAGGCATCAGTAGGTTAAATGTTTTTGAAGATTTACATAAAGCTCAAATTTAAGATAAGACTGTCCAGCTCTGATTAAATCATGATTCTCATCTTCTTCAGTGTAAATGTGCTTATGTATCCTTTTAATAATAATAGAGTAAAATAACGCATGTAATAATAATAATAATAATAAATACAGGAAAATAATACATGTAATAATAAATAGAGTAAAATAATAAATGCAATAATAATAATAAGATCAGAGTGAAATAATAAATGCAATAATAATAATAATAAGATCAGAGTGAAATAATAAATGCAATAATAATAATAAGATCAGAGTGAAATAAAAAATGTAATAATAATAATAAGATCAGAGTGAAATAATAAATGCAATAATAATAATAATAAGATCAGAGTGAAATAAAAAATGTAATAATAATAATAAGATCAGAGTGAAATAATAAATGCAATAATAATAATAATAAGATCAGAGTGAAATAATAAATGCAATAATAATAATAAGATCAGAGTGAAATAATAAATGCAATAATAATAATAAGATCAGAGTGAAATAATAAATGCAATAATAATAATAAGATCAGAGTGAAATAATAAATGTAATAATAATAATAAGATCAGAGTGAAATAATAAATGTAATAATAATAATAAGATCAGAGTGAAATAATAAATGTAATAATAATAATAGAGAAAAATAAAAAATGTAATAATACCAATACTGTAATAATAGAGAAAAATAATAAATGTAATAATACCAATAATAATAGAGAAAAATAATAAATGTACCATATATTCTCGAGTATAAACTGACCCAAATATAAGCCAACCAGGACCCTCACCTGCGTATAAGCCGAGGGGGTTTTTTCAGTCTTGAAAAAAGGGCTGAAAAACTAGGCTTATACTCAAGTATTTACAGTAAAAAAAATTTGCTGCAGAAGCACGCGGATGTTTCTGGGAACTCGACTTTGGAAAAACATTGGCTTTAACTCGCTCCCTGGTCAGGGGCCAAGGCATTTTTCAAAGAAGAAGGAGAAGGAAAACACAAATATAAGTGGTTTTCCTTAGAATTTGAAATGAGAGGAATGCGGCAGGGTTTCAGGCCAGACGTCTTGCCATTTGTGGTCACGTCGCTGCCAAAATATTTCTCTTTTTGGAAAGAAATCAAAACAACAACATTTGGAGAACTAGGTTAACGAAAGCAAGGTGTTTCCGAACGCCCTTTGCTTTGCAAACAATGGCGCAATTGCACAACAACGACACATTGCGCAACGTCAAAGGGTTGCATTGCAAATTTGCAATCCGTGTTGGCCTGTGTGCATTATGCTGTGCTGATTCGGTTTGACAATGAGAAACAGATATGGGTTTCCACTCTCTCCGCTGGAGATATATTTCTTATTCTGTCTTGTATTTGTCTATCTGTTTATAACTAGAATTATTTATTTTGGTTCACAAAGTTCTGTCTTTGTCTGCTTCATGCAATCGCAATTATCTTCAAGAGTTCTTGGAAAACGGGAGAAGTCCCAGCAGATTGGAGGAGGGCGAATGTGGTCCCTATTTATCTTCAAGAAGAAGAACGACCCAAACAATTACCGTCCGGTCAGCCTCACATCGATACCAGGCAAGATTCTGGAAAAGATCATTAAGGAAGTGGTCTGCAAACACTTAGAAACAAATGCGGTCATTGCTAATAGTCAACACGGATTTACCAAAAACAAGTCATGCCAGACTCATCTGATCTCTTTTTTCGATAGAGTTACAAGTTGGGTCAATATAGGGAATGCCGTGGATGTAGCGTACCTAGATTTCGACAAAGTCCCCCACGACCTTCTGGCAAACCAACTAGTAAAATGTGGGCTAGACAAAACTACGGTTCGGTGGATCTGTAATTGGCTAAGCAAACAAACCCAAAGGGTGATTCTCACCAATGCGTCGTCTTCATCTTAGAAAGAAGTGACAAGTGGAGTGCCATCAGCAGGGCTCTGTCCTGGGCCCGGTTCTGTTCAACATCTTTATTAACGACTTAGACGAAGGGTCAGAAGGCACGATCATCAAGTTTGCAGACGACACCAAACTGGGAGGGAGAGCCAACACTCCAGAAGACAGGAGCAGAATTCAAAACGATCTTGACAGACTAGAGAGATGATTGGCCGAAACTCACAAAATGAAGTTCAACAGGGACAAATGCAAGAGACTTCACTTCGGCAGAAAAAATGGAAATCAAAGATACAGAATGGGGGACGATGCCTGGCTGGACAGCAGTGTGTGCGAAAAAGACCTTGGAGTCCTCGTGGAGAGGAAGGTGAACATGAGCCAACAATGTGATGCGGCAGCTAAAAAAGCCAACGGGATTCTGTCCTGCATCAAGAGGGGAATAGCGTCTAGATCCAGGGAAGTCCTGCTCCCCTCTCTTCTGCCTTGGTCAGACCACACCTGGGATCACACTGGGTCCAATTCTGGGAGATGTTGACAAGCTGGAAAGCGTCCAGAGGAGAGCGACTAAAATGATTAAGGGTCTGGAGAACAAGCCCTATGAGGAGCGGCTTAAAGAGCTGGGCATGTTTAGCCTGCAGAAGAGAAGGCTGAGAGGAGACATGAGAGCCATGTACAAATACGTGAAGGGAAGTCCTAGGGAGGAGGGAGGGAGCTTGTTTTCTGCTGCCCTGCAGACTAGGACGCAAGGGAACAAGGGCTTCAAACTACAGGAAAGGAAGGAGATTCCACCTGAACATCAGGAAGAACTTCCTCACTGTGAGAAGGGCTGTTCGGCAGTGGAACTCTCTCCCCGGGGCCGTGGTGGAGGCTCCTTCTTTGGAGGCTTTTAAGCAGAGGCTGGATGGCCATCTGTCGGGGGTGTTTTGAATGCGATTTCCTGCTTCTTGGCAGAATGGGGTTGGACTGGATGGCCCATGAGGTCTCTTCCAACTCTACTATTCTATGATTCTATGAATAATAATAATAATAATAATAATAATAATAATAATAATAATAAATACAGGAAAATAATACATGTAATAATAAATAGAGTAGAATAATAAATGTAATAATAATAATAATAAGATCAGAGTGAAATAATAAATGTGTTGATAATAATAATAAATATAGAGTAAAATAAATGTAATAGTAGCAACAATAATAGAGTACAATAATAAATGTAATAATAATAAAGTAATAAAGCCGAGGGGGGCTTTTTCAGTCTTAAAAAAGGGGCTGAAAAACTAGGCTTATACTCGAGTATATACAGTATATGCTATGCTTGAATAAAACACTACTTTAAAAGATAAGAGACATAAAAAAAGAATACTGTGCATAATAACAACTCTTTATCTACTGTCTTAAAACAATATTGTGTTTTTGTAAGCGCAATGACAGGAACGCTTAACACGTGGTCATTTCTTTCCCTAGATGGAGGAAGGCATTGCCCAGTTTAATTTTAACAGCAAAAATGCCGTCCGTGATTTAATCTACGCGTCCCTGGAAGACCTCGATGGCTTGAGGCTTTATATTGCGGCTTCGGTGCTGGAAACGAAAGGTAATGGTCCCCGAGGGGCAAAAGAAACGTTGATTCCCTGGGAGAAATACAAAAAAAAGATTTTATTTATTTATTTTATTTATTTACAGTATTTATATTCCGCCCTTCTTTCTCACCCCGAAGGGGACTCAGGGCGGATTACAATGAACACATATATGGCAAACATTCAATGCCAACAGACAAACCACATACATTAGACAGACTCAGAGGCATTTTTAACATTTTTCCAACTTCACGATTCCGGCCACAGGGGGAGCTGTTGCTTCACCGTCCAGTAGTGGCTGTACTTCCTCATTCCTTTCCTCGTGTTTTGCTGGCAGTTTTTTTTTATGGTGTTGTAAATTAGCCTCCCGCATAAAGCGTCCCTAAATTTCCCTAATTGACAGGTGCAACTGTCTTTCGGGGCTGCATAGGTCAACAGCAAGCCGGGGCTATTAATGGTCGGAGGCTTAACTCGACCCGGTCTTCGAACTCATGACCTCTCGGTCAGTAGTGATTTATAGCAGCTGGTTACTAGCCAGCTGCGCCACAGCCCGGCCCCTTATTTTACAAAATATTTTACAAAAAGATACCGGTGGTGCTCCCCACATGAAGCGGAGCATATGAGAGAAGTCCCGAGGGAAACATGGTTGACTTACAGGCAAATATTAAGAGTGGAAAACCAGGAGGTTAGCCTTAAATCATATGAAGATATTAAAAAAATGGAACCCACAACGACATGGCTAAACTATTGTATATGGTAACAGCCGCCAAGATATGTATCGCCAAACTTTGAAAAGCACAGGAAATCCCTACAAGAGAAAAATGGTTACGGAGGTTGATTGACATTAAAAATATGGACCTATTAACACAAAAAGTTTCACAGAATATTTCGTCAAGACAATGGACGGACTGAAACAAATTAAGACAACATCTGTCAAGAAGTAATATTGAGTTGTTATGATCTATGACCTATGTTTGTAGGAACCCTTAGACTTCAGGTGATATATACAGTAGAGTCTCACTTATCCAACATAAACGGGCCGGCAGAAGCTTGGATAAGCGAATATCTTGGATAATAAGGAGGGATTAAGGAAAAGCCTATTAGACATCAAATTAGGTTATGATTTTACAAATTAAGTTTCATGTTATACAACAAATTTGACAGAAAAAGTAGTTCAATACGCAGTAATGTTATGTTGTAATTACTGTATTTACGAATTTAGCACCAAAATATCAAGATATATTGAAAACATTGACTATAAAAATGGCTTGGATTATCCAGAGGCTTGGATAAGCGAGGCTTGGATAAGTGAGACTCTACTGTAGTAGTAAGCCGAGAATTATGGTATGTTTAGAGGAAGATTCATGAAGCAATGCAGAGGAACTGGAAGTGGAGGAGGGTTTTTTTGTGTTTTTTTTCTTTTTTCTATCGTTCTTGATATGTTTCTTTTTTTTTTGCTTCTTTTTTATGTATATGTAAAATCATAAATAAAATATTTTTTAAAAAAGAAAAAGAAACGTTGATTCCCCATTCAGTGAGGTTCTAAATAACCCCTCTTGCTCTGTTTTCATCAGGCGGCCATAGTGTGGATACGGAATTGACCAGTGTCGTGTTTGCCTTGTCTCCTTACAAACTGGATTTGATTGCCACCCCGCTCTTCGTGAAGCCTGGGCTTCCATACTCCATTAAGGTGAGTTCATGGCTTGCTAATAATAATAAAACTTTATTTGTATCCCGCCCTATCTCCCCGAGGGGACTTGGGAGATAGGAGCTGGCTGTTGCTGAAATGGCAGACAAAGGTTTGAGGCAAGGAGACAAAGAGAGATCCGGTGGCTGTAGAAAAAATGACGTTTATTCTCAATGGCCAGTGAGAATACAGCAATAAGAAAAAGGAGACCTTCTCCTGTCATCAGGAAAGCGAAGGTACTGGAACAAAGGATCACAAGTTCTTATATACCCTTTTTCCTCCATCTACTGCGTCACACAGGTATTATCAATCACCAATTAATGTCAAAAAGTCTTACTGGGCACTTAACTAAAAAGCTATCTTTGCATTTTCCTAAAATATAGACTACTTTCAAGACCCCTGACCCTCCATTAGCCTTATCTCAGGAATTCCCATCTCATCCATTAGGGGTTCTCATTAATTAAGGAGTTCCCCGTTATCTTAGCTGTCAGAGACCCATTAGCACTCCCCTCATGACGCCATGTCTTATCTTGACATCCCAAAAAGCCTTAATTTGTCTCTTGTCCATTAGCTTATCTATTCTTGTTGACACTTAACATATGTCTCTGGCACTTGAGTGAACTTTGGTCTTGCTATGGGTAGACAGTTATTTTGCTGAGCAGAGTGTATTTTTAAGGCTACGCACACAATCTGCTGGTGATTACCTATTTTCCTATTTCTATTTTTTAACAGGATTACATTCAGTATATAGTTTCCAATACAAGTATTATATTTTCCCAATACAACTTCATCATTGCTAGGTGAAGGTTTTGCTGTTGCTAGGTGAAGTGGCCTTCTGTGATGTGACTGGGAAAGAGCGAAGGCCGTTGGCTGCTCCTGTATGAGGGGAGTTCAAACAAAATCAGACTTCAGTTGATGGGGAGTTTTCCCATGATATCAGATTAGGCCTCTGGCCAGAGGGAGTGAAGGATAAATTAATTAGGCATTCAGAGAGACTTTGTGAGAAATCCTTGAAACCCAGGTGTGTAAGGCATGATCTCATGGCTTCTTGGTCGGGCTTGGGCTTAAACATCACCAGCAAACATTACTTAGAGCAGAC
Source organism: Anolis carolinensis (assembly GCF_035594765.1). Classification (NCBI taxonomy): domain Eukaryota; kingdom Metazoa; phylum Chordata; class Lepidosauria; order Squamata; family Anolidae; genus Anolis; species Anolis carolinensis. The sequence continues at coordinate 8,061,637 of NW_026943818.1, read as the reverse complement.
AACGTTGCCAAAAGGTTCAGGTTCCTGTCTCAGCTCTATGATTCAAGTTTCCTGTGTTTTCTTATGTTCCTGAAAGACTTGGCTTGGGAAAAATTCCTGCTTTCATGCTTATGGATTTACACCTGTGATCTTGACTCTTTTGATTTCATGTACCTTGCCATTTTTGGACTACAGTTCTTTTGTATATGGACTACCGCTATTTTATAGCTCCTTTTCTAACGGAAAATTCCCCTTTTCCCCTTTGTACATCCTTTTCTTAATATGCTGCTGTGGTTAGTACTATTGGACTCTGGTGTGGTGCTGGGTGAAAAGGTGTCTCAAGACAAAAAGTGAAAGAAAAAGGAAGTAAGAAAAGAAAGAGAAGGGAGGGAAGGAAGGAAGGAATGAGAAGGGAAAGAAAGGATAGGAGAAGGAAGAGGGGAAAGAAAGAAAAAGGAGGGAAGGAAGAGGAAGGAAAGGGAGAGAAGGGAAGAAAGAGGAAAGGAAGGGAAGAAAGAAAAAGAAGGGAGAGAAGGAAGGAAGGAAAGAGAAGGGAAAGAAAGGCTAGGAGAAGGAAGAGGGGAAAGAAAGAAAAAGGAGGGAAGGAAGAGGAAGGTAAGGGAAGAAAGAAAAAGAAGGGAAAGAAGGAAGGAAGGAAAGAAAGAGAAGGGAAAGAAAGGATAGGAGAAGGAAGAGGGGAAAGAAAGAAAAAGGAGGGAAGGAAGAGGAAGGTAAGGGAAGAAAGAAAAAGAAGGGAAAGAAGGAAGGAAGGAAAGAAAGAGAAGGGAAAGAAAGGATAGGAGAAGGAAGAGGGGAAAGAAAGAAAAAGGAGGGAAGGAAGAGGAAGGTAAGGGAAGAAAGAAAAAGAAGGGAAAGAAGGAAGGAAGGAAAGAAAGAGAAGGGAAAGAAAGGATAGGAGAAGGAAGAGGGGAAAGAAAGAAAAAGGAGGGAAGGAAGAGAAAGGAAAGGGAAAGAAGGAAAGGAAGAGGAAAGGAAGGGAAGAAAGAAAAAGAAGGGAGAGAAGGAAGGAAGGAAAGAAAGAGAAGGGAAAGAAAGGCTAGGAGAAGGAAGAGGGGAAAGAAAGAAAAAGGAGGGAAGGAAGAGGAAGGTAAGGGGAGACATCTCTGAGGGGAGAGAAGGAAAGAAAGAGGAAAGAAAAAGAAGGGAAGGAGGGAAGGAAGGAAGGAAGGAAGGAAGGAAGGAAGGAAGGAAGGAAGGAAGGAAGGAAGGAAGGAAGGAAAGAAAGAGAAGGGAAAGAAAGGATAGGAGAAGGAAGAGGGGAAAGAAAGAAAAAGGAGGGAAGGAAGAGGAAGGTAAGGGAAGAAAGAAAAAGAAGGGAAAGAAGGAAGGAAGGAAAGAAAGAGAAGGGAAAGAAAGGATAGGAGAAGGAAGAGGGGAAAGAAAGAAAAAGGAGGGAAGGAAGAGAAAGGAAAGGGAAAGAAGGAAAGGAAGAGGAAAGGAAGGGAAGAAAGAAAAAGAAGGGAGAGAAGGAAGGAAGGAAAGAAAGAGAAGGGAAAGAAAGGCTAGGAGAAGGAAGAGGGGAAAGAAAGAAAAAGGAGGGAAGGAAGAGGAAGGTAAGGGGAGACATCTCTGAGGGGAGAGAAGGAAAGAAAGAGGAAAGAAAAAGAAGGGAAGGAGGGAAGGAAGGAAGGAAGGAAGGAAGGAAGGAAGGAAGGAAGGAAGGAAGGAAAGAAAGAGAAGGGAAAGAAAGGATAGGAGAAGGAAGACTCAAAGGAGACTCAAACCAGCTCATGTGAGAGAGACTTAAGAAAATATTTTTGTTTAGTAAAGTTTTATTAAAGTTTCAAATTTATATACAGTGAAAGTGTGGGAACAATGTGATAATAGGAAAGGTGGGTGAAGAGGAAAAGAAAGAGAAGGAAAAAAAGAAAAAAATGAAAGAAAAAAGAAGAGAAAAGGAAAAAGAGAAAAAGAGAAAAAAAACTATATATAGAAATAGAAAAATAAAAATTAAAAAAGAGAAAAAATGGAAAGAAAGTGTCAAATAAAAACCCAAAAAACCCCCCCAAAACAAAACAAAGAGGACTTCCTACGAATCCTTTGCGGGATGGTTCTTTATCCAGTCTTTGTATATATCCTTTGTCCTCTAGAGGTATTTCTTGTACAGTAGAGTCTCACTTATCCAACACTCACTTAGCCAACGTTCTGGATTATCCAACGCATTTTTGTAGTCAATGTTTTCAATACATCGTGATATTTTGGTGCTAAATTCGTAAATACAGTAATTACTACATAGCATTAATGTGTAATGAACTACTTTTTCTGTCAAATTTGTTGTAAAACGTGATGTTTTGGTGCTTAATTTTTAAAATCATAACCTATTTTGATGTTTAATAGGCTTTTTCTTAATCTGTCATTATCCAACATATTCACTTATCCAACATTCTGTCGGACCGTTTATGTTGGATAAGTGAGACTCTACTGTACTTCTGTCCATATTCTCGATTTGTTTTAATAATCATTTAGTTCTTCTTTGATCTAAAGTAGTTCTCTACCGATTCCCAGTCAGTTTGTTTTATGGGGTTTCTTGAGTTCTTTTTTAAAAAAAGACTAGCTGTGCCCGGCCACGCATTGCTGTGGCATTGTCTGGTGGTGTCTGTATTTTATAGGCAGTGTGGAAGAGGCCTAAGTGAGACCTAACTTTGTCTGTCCCCTGGGCTGAGTGGGTTGCTAGGAGACCAAGTGGGCAGAGCTTAGCCTTCTAATTGGCAGCAATTGGATACAAACAATTATTCCTCTCCCTCTAATTAGGACTTTATTTTTCTTTTCTTTTTGTTGTATCAACCTAGAGGCGTGGATGAGGGGTTGTGCTGTCAATTTTCGAGGTTGTGGGGTGTTTAGTTTTGTTGTTTTGTCGGTCGCCAGGATTCCATCACTCTTTTATATATATAGAAGGTCAGAAAATATTTTATGAACTGCTGTGGTCCAGATTTACTTTGAAAACGGACTATAAGGATATTTCAAATGTATAAATGCATGTGACTGTCCATATAGGTGCAAGTAAAGGATCCGGCAGGTGTCCCGTCCAGCCGCATCCCCGTTGTTTTGACGGCCAGTGTCTTCAATGAGGCCGGGGAAGAGGCGGTCGTAGAGCGGGAAGGGTCCGAAGGCGGACGGCGAGACACCGGCCAGGATGGGACCGCTTCCTTCGTGCTGAACATCCCTCATGATGCCAAATCGCTGGAGTTCAGAGTCAGTTAAGACACTTTATATTTCAGGTTTTCTTCAGCGGGTACTTTGGGGCTGTATACATTGCCATTGGGAAGCAACCGGAGGTTTTAGCCCATGACCTTAGCATGTGAGTAACCATGAAGCTGGCATAGTCAATTGCTGGAAGCATCTGCCTAGAAATAGCCTGGCCTTTGTTTCGTTTGAATTGTTTGCTTCTTGGAGACATCCTGTGTCTGGGTGGTGTCCATTGGTCTGTCTTGATTCTGGTGTTTTTCACTACATTTTGTTCCCTCCTTTCTGTTGAAATTGTCCACATACTTGTGGATTTTAGTGGCTTCTCTGTGTAGACATACCCTGTTTCCCCTAAAATAAGACATCCCCAGAAAATAAGACCTAGTAGAAGTTTTGCTGAATTGCTAAATATAAGGCCTCCCCCAAAAGTAAGACCTAGCAAAGTTTTTGTTTGGAAGCAGGCCCGCCAAACAGAACATTACAGCATGCAAGATTGGTAAATGTATGTACCATAGAGTGTTGTATATGGAAATATTGGTAGTAACAAGAAATGCTTGATAGGATTCACAGTTTGTCTGGTTAGGCTGGTTTGTGATGACAACTACTGTACAGTATATAATAAATGTTCATTTTTTGTTCAACAGTAAGTGTGAATTCTTCTTCATGGAAAACTAAGACATCCCCTGAAAATAAGACCTAGAGCATCATTGGGAGGAAAAATTAATATAAGACACTGTCTTATTTTCGGGGAAACACGGTAGTGGTTGTCAGAGTGGTCCAGAATTTCTGTGTTCTCAAACGACCTTCGACAATATAAAGTACTCCATGTCTGGCTTAAACCAATCATCCTCTCCCCATTCTTAGATAAAAACTGCAGATCCCAAATTACATGAAGAAAACCAAGCCAGTAAAAACTACGAAGCACAATCGTACATTTCCCTCAGCGGAAGCTATCTGTATATCGACTGGGCGTCGCACCATAAAACCTTATATGTCGGAAGTACCTTGCACCTCGGTGTGCACCCATCGAGCCACTACATTGATAAAATACATCACTACAGCTATTTGGTACGTATTAAACAATCGTCCTAACTTTCAATGTGCCCCAGCTGAATGCTGTTGTTTCCATGTTTCTATCTCTCTCTTCGTTTTGTCAGATCATCTCCAAAGGAAAGATAATCGACTACGGGACGCAGGCCAAGCTCGAAGGCTACGGGTATCAAAACCTTCAGTTCCAGCTGACCAAGGAAATGGTTCCCTCGGTCCGCATCCTGGTCTACTACATTGTGACGGGAGAAGGTGCCGCGGAGCTGGTTGCTGATTCAGTCTGGATGGATGTGGAACAGAAATGTGGGAACAGCCTGAAAGTGAGTCATGGAGCTATAGTGAAGAGATAGGAACAAATTGGAGAAAATATGTGTTGTCGAAGGCTTTCATACCCAGGATCACAGGGTTGTTGCGTGTTTTCCAGCCAATACGACCTCACAACCTCTGAGGATGCCTGCCATAGATGTGGGCGAAACGTCAGGAGAGAGTATTTCTGGAACATGGCCAGACAGCCTGGGAAACACACAACAACCCATTGGAGAAAACAGCTTGTGTTCATGTTCAAGGTGTTGACTATAAGACCTCCCACTTTTGGTGAGGCACTTGCTCACCCAGCAGGATGATTTGTTCAAATAAACACGTTGAACGATCTCCTTGCTTTCAGTGTTTGATTGGACAAGGAGCCTGCATGTTTTGGGCCACTTGGCCATAGAGCAGTGGTTTGCAACCTGTGGTTCTCGGACCATCAGTGGTCCGCAAGAACGTAAATATAGTCCCCGGCTTACCATTACTACACATTACTACACAGTAACAAGAGCAACTGGTCTCATAAAACCTTTTATAGTGCCGAGACAACGGGGATGTCGGGTGGGGAGAGGCTGACTACCCACAAAAGGCATGACAAGAAGCCTCCTGACTGCTGCTTCTCCTCCTCATCACTCCCCCAGAGAAGAGCCATTCCATGTGGCACCTGGAAGCAGGGGCAACTTGGTGGCTTCCTGGGATTATTTGGCATGCTGATTCAGACCATTGCACTGGATAGACATCAGCTCTAGATTATTAAATATGGTTTTCTGTGAGCAAGCAGAAGACTACTGGGTGGCATATGTTCTGTATCAGAAACTAGAGATGATGTGGTCTATCCAATGCAATTTTCTGAATCAGCACTGAATCTAAAGTTGACCAAAAACTGATTCGTATCCCTTTTGGTACTAATGTTGGAGAGTGGTCCCTGGTCAAGGTGGTCCCTGGTCAAGGTGGTCCCTGGTCAAGGTGGTCCCTAGTCAAGGTGGTCCCTGGTAAAAGTGGTCCCTGGTGAAAGTGGTCCCTGGTCAAGGTGGGCCCTGGTCAAGAGGTCCCTGGTCAAGGTGGGCCCTGGTGAAAGTGGTCCCTGGTCAAGGTGGGCCCTGGTCAAGAGGTCCCTGGTCAAGGTGGGCCCTGGTGAAAGTGGTCCCTGGTCAAGGTGGGCCCTGGTGAAAGTGGTCCCTGGTCAAGGTGGTCCCTGGTCAAGGTGGGCCCTGGTCAAGTGGTCCCTAGTCAAGGTGGTCCCTGGTGAAAGTGGTCCCTGGTGAAAGTGGTCCCTGGTCAAGGTGGTCCCTGGTCAAGGTGGGCCCTGGTCAAGTGGTCCCTAGTCAAGGTGGGCCCTGGTCAAAGTGGGCCCTGGTCAAAGTGGTCCCTGGTCAAGGTGGTCCCTGGTCAAGGTGGGCCCTGGTCAAGAGGTCCCTGGTCAAGGTGGTCCCTGGTCAAGGTGGGCCCTGGTCAAAGTGGTCCCTGGTCAAGGTGGTCCCTGGTCAAGGTGGTCCCTGGTCAAGGTGGGCCCTGGTCAAGGTGGGCCCTGGTCAAGAGGTCCCTGGTCAAGGTGGTCCCTGGTCAAGGTGGTCCCTGGTCAAGGTGGGCCCTGGTCAAGTGGTCCCTAGTCAAGGTGGGCCCTGGTCAAAGTGGGCCCTGGTCAAAGTGGTCCGTGGTCAAGGTGGTCCCTGGTCAAGGTGGGCCCTGGTCAAGAGGTCCCTGGTCAAGGTGGTCCCTGGTCAAGGTGGTCCCTGGTCAAAGTGGTCCCTGGTCAAGTGGTCACTTGTAAAAAAAAAGGTTGGGAATCACTGCCATAATGGGACATTGTAGTGTGCCCCAACATTAGAATAATATAGAAGGACATGACGTCCCATTGGGTCCAACAGACTGTGCAATGCAGCTCCTGCAGCGAGATCCCATGTGTCATATCCGAGGCTTAGTCCAAATACTGGACTATGACCCCTGTGTCCCTTATCTTCAGGCATCATGGCTCTGGCTGATGGAAGTTGTGATACCGTCCCATCTGGAAGGCTGTCCTATTCAGTCAAGAGAAGAGGGTTTGAGTGTAGGTGCAAGGTGTGATATTAAATGGTCCTTTAGCCTCCTCCCCATTCCAGCCTCAGAGCCACAAGACTGTTGGGTTGCAATTCCCATCATCCTCAGATAATCCAAAGGGACTGCAGACCTTCAAGGGTCACTAGCTGGCACGGGCAGTGAATTTGGGAATTCTGCCGGCCACTCTCCCCCAAATCTGAAATGTTTGGCATGCAAAACTCTCTTAGTAACGAGTAGATTTTGTTGGCTGAATTCTTATTTTTTGTTGCCTGTGTGTTTGTCTTTCCCCCATCAATATACAGGTTCGTATTTCGGGAAGTGAGCAGTTTTACAGCCCAAAAGCCCGCATTTCGCTTTCCATGGACACCGAGTCGGACTCCCTGGTTGCACTATCCTCTATAGACCGGGCCATTTACGGAGTTATGGGAAGAAAGGAGAGGCCCATGGAAAAGGTAAAAATGCCTGAAAACTAACAGGAAACTTTCCCCATGTTGTTATATATTTACATTAAGCAGTACCTATTTATCTACTCACATTTTGCTTTTGAACTGCTAGGTAGGCAGAAGCTGGGCTACAGTTCAGGAGCTCACCCCGACCCAGGCTTCGAACTGTCAGCCTTTCGATTCATAAGCTTTACTGGTGGTTTAACCTGCTGTGTTAATTCCCGGCCCTTTCAAAATATTGTTGATCCTTTCGAAATGTTGGGTTTTTTTCTTCATCCCTTCCTTCTTTCCTTCCTTCCTTCGACAGTCCCTTCTGAAGTTAGAAAAAAGCGACCTTGGCTGCGGCGCCGGAGGAGGGATGAACAATATCGATGTCTTCCGAATGGCCGGCCTCACCTTTATTACCAATGCGAATGCCGAGGATTCGAAAGAAGAAGGTGCCCTTGACATCTATCTACTCTATCCATCCATCCATCCATCCATCTATCTATCTGTCTCATCTATCTGTTTGTCTATCTGTCTGCCTGTCTGTCTATCCGTCCGTCCATCTATCTATCTATCTATCTATCTATCTATCTATCTATCTATCTATCTATCTATCTATCTATCTATCTAATCTGTCCGTCCATCCATCCATCCATCCATCTAATCTATCTGTCTGTCTATTTGTCTGTCTATCTGTCCGTCCATCCATCCATCCGTCTAATCTGTCTGTCCGTCTGTCCATCCATCCATCCATCCATCTCTGTCTTTCTGTCTGTCTGTCCGTCTGTCCGTCCGTCCGTCCGTCCGTCTGTCCGTCCGTCCGTCCGTCCGTCCATCCATCCATCCATCCATCCATCTAATCTGTCTGTCTGTCTGTCTGTCCATCCATCCATCCATCCGTCTAATCTATCTGTCCGTCTGTCCGTCTGTCCGTCCGTCCATCCATCCATCCATCCATCCGTCTAATCTGTCTGTCTGTCCGTCCGTCCGTCCATCCATTCATCCATCTAATTTGTCTGTCTGTCCGTATGTCCGTCCGTCCATCCATCCATCCATCCATCTAATCTATCTATCTATCTATCATCTATCTAATCTGTTTGTCTATCTCTATCTATCTATCTATCTATCCATCTAATCTCTGTCTGTGTCTGTCCGTCCATCCATCCATCCATCTATCAAATCTATCTGCCTATCTATCTATCTATCTATCTATCTATCTATCTATCTATCCATCCATCCATCTCTAATCTATCTGTATGTATCTATTTATCTGTCCATCCGTCCGTCCGTCTGTCTAATCTATCTGTTTGTCTGTCCGTCCGTCCATCCATCCATCTGTCTAATCTATCTGTCTGTCTGTCTGCCTATCTGTCTATCTATCTATCTGTCTGTCTGTCTATCTATCTATCTATCTATCTATCTATCTATCTATCTATCTATCCATCCATCCATCTGTCTAATCTAGCTATCCCTATGTAAGAGAATTTAAAAAAAAATCTGTTCCTGGTTTGAAAATGTAATAATAATAATAATAATAATAATAATAATAATAATTATTATTATTATTATTATTTATATATATCTCATTTGCCCAGTCATACATTTGTCTTTGTGTCAATAATTATTATTATTATTATTATTATTATTATTATTATTATTATTATTATTATTATTATTTATATTCTGCCCTTCCCCCAGAGGGCACTCAGAGCAGATTACGGCATATAAACAGACACAGGTAAACATTCAAAGCCTTGTTACAATGAGACACAAATACAAAGGCAAAGGCAAAGTCTTCTCCTTTCATTTCCGGCTCTGGAGGTGATGCTTATCTCCAGCACTGGGAGAGGTGCTTTTCTCCATTTCCAAGCCGAGGAGTCAGCATTGTCCATAGACTCTTTCTGGCATGATTACTTGGAACATCTTTTTGCCTTTTTCTGCTGAAGCAGTACCTATTTATCTACTCACATTTGTATGTTTTCAAACTGCTAGCTTGGCAGGAGCTAGGGCTAACACCCCATCCCATGGATTCGAACTGCCAACCTTCAGGTCTTCAATTCTTTGCAGTTTAATACACCTTTTCCATGTTTTTATGATAGAACCAATTAGGAAATGACATTGATCACCCAGGAACAAAAGTCATCGTGTCACGTAGTGTAATAGGCGGATGTGGCCCTCGATGGATATGAGTTTGATCCCGAAACAAACTGCCTCGCTCTGCATTTTAAAAACTCATTCGTATCAACGTCTTGCTCTTGGTTTTTTTTCCGGACTCTTTTGGATCGGCCTCTTTCACAAATTCTCTTTTTTTGTGTCTTGTTTCCTCAGATGAAGCCTGCAAAGCTCGCGTCCGATCGGCACGATCCCCCAAAAGGAGCAAAAGGGACAAACTCGGTACGGCATGATAATAATAATAATAATAATAATAATAATAATAATAATAATAATAATAATAGCCATTTAAAATGGGTTGCTACTGCATTTATTCTCCAGCGCAAATGCACCCAAAGAACGATAGGGACCTTGGGAAACTATAAATCCCAGGACTGCACAGCATAGAGACACATAATAATAGTAATAATAATAATAATAATAATAATAATAATATTTATTTATTTATTTATTTATTTATTTATTTACAGCATTTGAAGGGGACTCAGGGCGGATCACATTACACATATAGGCAAACATTCAATGCCTTTCAACATAGAACAAAGACAAACAAACATAGGCTCCAAGCGGGCCTCGAACTCATGACCTCCTGGTCAGAGTGATTCATTGCAGTTAATTGCAGCTGGCTTGCTCTCCCGCCTGTGCCACAGCCCCGGCGGGATAATAATAGCCATTTAAAATGGGTCCCTACTGCATTTATTCTCCAGCACAGATGCACCAAGAGAAGGATAGGGACCTTGGGAAACTATAACTCCCAGGACTGCACAGCATAGAGACACATAATAATAATAATAATAATAATAATAATAATAATAATAATAATAGCCATTTAAAATGGGTCCCTACTGCATGCATTCTCCAGCGCAGATGCTCTCAGAGAAGAATAGGGGCCTTGGGAAACTATAACTCCCAGGACTGCACAGCATAGAGACACGTAATAATAATAATAATAATAATAATAATAATAATAATAATAATAATAATAGCCATTTAAAATGGGTCCCTACTGCATTTATTCTCCAGCGCAGATGCTCTCAGAGAAGGATAGGGGCCTTGGGAAACTATAACTCCCAGGACTGCACAGCATAGAGACACGTAATAATAATAATAATAATAATAATAAAAATAGCCATTTAAAATGGGTCCCTACTGCATTTATTCTCCAGCACAGATGCACCAAGAGAAGGATAGGGACCTTGAGAAACTATAACTCCCAGGACTGCACAGCATAGAGACACATAATAATAATAATAATAATAATAATAATAATAATAGCCATTTAAAATGGGTCCCTACTGCATGCATTCTCCAGCGCAGATGCTCTCAGAGAAGAATAGGGGCCTTGGGAAACTATAACTCCCAGGACTGCACAGCATAGAGACACGTAATAATAATAATAATAATAATAATAATAATAATAATAGCCATTTAAAATGGGTCCCTACTGCATTTATTCTCCAGCACAGATGCACCAAGAGAGGGATAGGGACCTTGAGAAACTATAACTCCCAGGACTGCACAGCATAGAGACACGTAATAATAATAATAATAATAATAATAATAATAATAGCCATTTAAAATGGGTCCCTACTGCATGCATTCTCCAGCGCAGATGCTCTCAGAGAAGGATAGGGGCCTTGGGAAACTATAACTCCCAGGACTGCACAGCATAGAGACACATAATAATGGTAATAATAATAATAATAATAATAATAATAATAATAATAATAATAATAATGGCATTTAAAATGGGTCGCTACTGCATTTATTCTCCAGCGCAGATGCACCCAGAGAAGGATAGGGACCTTGAGAAACTATAACTTCCAGGACTGCACAGCATAGAGACACATAATAATAATAATAATAATAATAATAATAATAATAACTTACCGGTTATATTTTGCAAGCTCTGTTTTATACTCCATGCATCCTGCTTGTAACTGTGGAATTTTATAGGATTTCTATAGATGCTTGGTTGATATTTTTTCTTATGTTTTTTAAATGACTGATCTTATACATTGGCATTTTAAGGGTAATTGTGCAGTTCCCAGCACATGTTGCACTTGTGCTGCTGCACCTCACAATGTATAGTTTACATGCTCTGCTTTATCCTGCTTGCATCCTACTTTTAAGTGTTGGATTTTACAGTGTTTTGTATAGATGTTTGTTTGATGTTGTCTCTGTGAATGCATATGACCATTGGTCGGAACATTAATAAATTGATTGATTGAATAATAATAATAATAATAATAATAATAATAATAATAATAATAATGGCATTTAAAATGAGTCCCTACTGCATGTATTCTCCAGCGCAGATGCACCCAGATGAGGGTATGGACTTTGGGAAACTATAACTCCCAGGAACGCATAGTATGGAGCTATAGGTATTTAAAGCAGGGTCCAAGAGCATTCATTCTATAGTGTAAATGCACCCAGAGAAGGATATGGACCTTAGGAAAGTATGGAGACATGGCATAATAATAATAATAATAATAATAATAATAATAATAATAATAATAATAATAATAAAGCTGACCTGGCTCTGGCTCACAAATGGGACCCTGAAGAAGGAGACAGAAGGCCTGATCCTTGCCTCCCAGGAGCAAGACATCAGGACAAAGGCAATTCAGGCCAAGATCGAAAAATCAGCTGATGACCCAAAATGCAGACTGTGCAAGGAAACCGACAAAACCATTGATCATATCCTCAGCTGCTGTAAGAAAATCGCACAGACAGACTACAAACAGAGGCACAACCACGTGGCCCAAATGATTCATTGGAACTTATGCCTCAAGTACCACCTCCCAGCAGCAAAGAACTGGTGGGATCACAAACCTGCAAAAGTATTGGAAAATGAACACGCAAAGATACTGTGGGACTTCCGAATCCAGACTGACAAAGTTCTGGAACACACCAGACACCACAGTTGTGGAAAAGAAAAAGGTTTGGATCATTGATGTTGCCATCCCAGGTGACAGTCGCATGGACGAAAAACAACAGGAAAAACTCAGCCGCTATCAGGACCTCAAGATTAAACTTCAAAGACTCTGGCAGAAACCAGTGCAGGTGGTCCCGGTGGTGATGGGCACACTGGGTGCCGTGCCAAAAGATCTCAGCCGGCATTTGGAAACAATAGACATTGACGAAATCACGATTTGCCAACTGCAAAAGGCCACCCTGCTGGGATCTGCACGCATCATCCGAAAATACATCTCACAGTCCTAGACACTTGGGAAGTGTTCGACTTGGGATTCTGTGATACGAAATCCAGCATGTCTATCTTGTTTGCTGTGTCATAATAAAATAATAATAATAATAATAATAATAATAATAATAGCCATTTAAAATGGGACGAAATCCAGCATATCTATCTTGTTTGCTGTGTCATAATAAAATAATAATAATAATAATAGCCATTTAAAATGGGACGAAATCCAGCATATCTATCTTGTTTGCTGTGTCATAATAAAATAATAATAATAATAATAATAATAGCCATTTAAAATGGGACGAAATCCAGCATATCTATCTTGTTTGCTGTGTCATAATAATAATAATAATAATAATAATAATAATAATAATAATAATAGCCATTTAAAATGGGACGAAATCCAGCATATCTATCTTGTTTGCTGTGTCATAATAAAATAATAATAATAATAATAATAATAATAATAATAATAATAATAATAATAGCCATTTAAAATGGGACGAAATCCAGCATATCTATCTTGTTTGCTGTGTCATAATAATAATAATAATAATAATAATAATAATAATAATGTATTGGAAAATGAGCACGCAAAGATACTGTGGGACTTCCGAATCCAGACTGACAAAGTTCTGGAACACAACACACCAGACATCACAGTTGTGGAAAAGAACAAGGTTTGGATCATTGATGTTGCCATCCCAGGTGACAGTCGCATTGACGAAAAACAACAGGAAAAACTCAGCCACTATCAGGACCTCAAGATTGAACTGCAAAGACTCTGGCAGAAACCAGTGCAGGTGGTCCCGGTGGTGATGGGCACACTGGGTGCTGTGCCAAAAGATCTCAGCCGGCATTTGGAAACAATAGACATTGACAAAATCACCATCTGCCAACTGCAAAAGGCCACCCTACTGGGATCTGCACACATCATCAGAAAATACATCACACAGTCCTAGACACTTGGGAAGTGTTCGACTTGTGGTTTTGCGAAACGAAATCCAGCATATCTATCTTGTTTGCTGTGCCATACAACGTTGTTGTGTTGATAATAATAATAATAATAATAATAGCATTTAAAATGGGTCGCTACTGCACTTATTAATACGGAAATAATGCTCTACTCTACACCTGAACCCAATCTAATGTGAACACAGTGGTTTACTGGATTTCAAGGACTCAGTGGAATTTGGTAAATGTGATGAAGCGGATAGTCAAATGCATCTATTACAACTGCTTTGTGTTGTTTACGTTGTTTGGTTTTCTTCTTTCAGATGCAGCCTGTGAAGCCGTCCTGCAAGCGGCATCTTCCACCGTCAGCAGTAAAATCGAAGAATTAGGTATACCGTAAAGCCAAATGTGTAGCTCAAATGCATTCATAGAGCTTTCTGCAGCAACGACCCTTCCGAAGCAACAACAGGAGCTTTTCTAGAAGCGTCTGGAATGTTTTTGTAAAATCATATAGTAGACTTTATGCAGCATTTTTCTACATTGCACCATGTCGTAGGAACTGGGATAAAGAAGGACCTTTTTGAATCGGGTTTTCCTTCCATTGGGTTGTTGTATGTCTTTCGGGCTGTGTGGCCATGTTCCAGAAGCATTCTCTCCTGACGTTTTGCCCACATCTATGGCAGGCATCCTCAGAGGTTGTGAGGTATGGAGAAAACTAAGCAAAGAGGTTAATATATATCTGTGGAAAGTCTAGGGTGAGAGAGGTCAGTGTGAATGTTGTGTAGTTAAGGCAGGAAGAAGACAGCAGATAAGCTTTTCAATGCTAATTAAAGTGATTAACTACACAACATTCACACTGACCTCTCTCACCCTAGACTTTCCACAGATATATATTAACCTCTTTGCTTAGTTTTCTCCATACCTCACAACCTCTGAGGATGCCTGCCATAGAGGTGGGCGAAACGTCAGGAGAGAATGCTTCTGGAACATGGCCACACAGCCCGAAAGACATACAACAACCCTGTGATCCCGGCCATGAAAGCCTTCGACAACACATTTTCCTTCCATTGCTGCAATTGAGTGTTCATTTAGCACAAATGTCATCTAGCCATCCCCCTTTTTAACCCATTTTACCCGACTTGGAAGCGCCTTCAGCTGATGGGGAGTTTTCCCGCAATATCAGATTAGGTCTCCGCACAGAGGGAGTGAAGAATAGATAATAATAATAATAAACAACTTTATTTTTATATCCCGCCCCATCTCCCTGAAGGGACTCGGGACGGCTCACAACAGGGACAAGCCCGAACAACAACAACAACATATTTAACATAAACTTAAAACATTCCAACAATACACAAAATAAAATAATGGACAAATACATTAAAATCCAAGCAGATAAATTAGACTCTATGAGAAGTCTAGATTAATTAGACTCTATGAGAAGTCTTTGAAACCCAGGTGTGTGAGGCATAATGTCATGGCTTCTTGGTCGGGCTTGGGCTTAAATTAAGTGGTGTTTACCTGGTGTCTCTCAGAGCAAACAACGTTGCCAAAAGTTTCGGGTTCCTGTCTCAACTCTCAAGCTTCATGATTCAAGTTTCCTGTATTTACATATGTTCCTGAAAGAGTTTTGCCTTGGGAAAAATTCCTGCCTTTATTTATTTATTTATTTATTTATTTATTTACAGTATTTATATTCCGCCCTTCTTTCTCACCTCGAAGGGGACTCAGGGCGGATCACATTACACACATAGGGCAAACATTCAATGCCCATAAACACATCAAAACAAGACAGAGACAGGCAGACACAGAGGCAATTTAACCTTCTCCTGAGGGGATGTTCAATTCTGGCCACAGGGGGGAGCAGCTGCTTCATCATCCACTCTGACGGCACTTCCTCATTTCAACATCGTAAATTAGTTAAACTTGCCTCCCCACTTTTATAAGTGGTACCTTTTATTTATTTATTTATTTACAGCATTTATATTCCGCCCTTCTTTCTCACCCCGAAGGGGACTCAGGGTGGATCACATTGCACACATAAAGGCAAACATTCAATGCCTTTTAACATATAACAAAGACAGACAAACATAGGCTCTGAGCGGGCCTCGAACTCATGACCTCTTGGTCAGAGTGATTTGTTGCAGCTGGCTTGCTATCTAGCCTGCGCCACAGCCCGGCCTACCTTATTTCCTACTTGATAGATGCAACTATCTTTCGGCTTGCTAGGTCAGCAACAAGCGGGGGCTATTTTATTTTATTTTTAATTGACAGGTGCTCACCCCGCCACGGGCTGGCCTCGAACTCATGACCTCTTGGTCAGAGTGATTTGTTGCAGCTGGCTTGCTATCTAGCCTGCGCCACAGCCCGGCCTACCTTATTTCCTACTTGATAGATGCAACTATCTTTCAGCTTGCTAGGTCAGCAACAAGCGGGGGCTATTTTATTTTATTTTTAATTGACAGGTGCTCACCCCGCCACGGGCTGGCCTCGAACTCATGACCTCTTGGTCAGAGTGATTTGTTGCAGCTGGCTTGCTATCTAGCCTGCGCCACAGCCCGGCCTACCTTATTTCCTACTTGATAGATGCAACTATCTTTCAGCTTGCTAGGTCAGCAACAAGCGGGGGCTATTTTATTTTATTTTTAATTGACAGGTGCTCACCCCGCCACGGGCTGGCCTCGAACTCATGACCTCTTGGTCAGAGTGATTTGTTGCAGCTGGCTTGCTATCTAGCCTGCGCCACAGCCCGGCCTACCTTATTTCCTACTTGATAGATGCAACTATCTTTCGGCTTGCTAGGTCAGCAACAAGCAGGGGCTATTTTATTTTATTTTTAATTGACAGGTGCTCACCCCGCCACGGGCTGGCCTCGAACTCATGACCTCTTGGTCAGAGTGATTTGTTGCATCTGGCTTGCTATCTAGCCTGCGCCACAGCCCGGCCTACCTTATTTCCTACTTGATAGATGCAACTATCTTTCGGCTTGCTAGGTCAGCAACAAGCAGGGGCTATTTTATTTTATTTTTAATTGACAGGTGCTCACCCCGCCACGGGCTGGCCTCGAACTCATGACCTCTTGGTCAGAGTGATTTGTTGCAGCTGGCTTGCTATCTAGCCTGCGCCACAGCCCGGCCTACCTTATTTCCTACTTGATAGATGCAACTATCTTTCGGCTTGCTAGGTCAGCAACAAGCAGGGGCTATTTTATTTTATTTTTAATTGACAGGTGCTCACCCCGCCACGGGCTGGCCTCGAACTCATGACCTCTTGGTCAGAGTGATTTGTTGCATCTGGCTTGCTATCTAGCCTGCGCCACAGCCCGGCCTACCTTATTTCCTACTTGATAGATGCAACTATCTTTCGGCTTGCTAGGTCAGCAACAAGCAGGGGCTATTTTATTTTATTTTTAATTGACAGGTGCTCACCCCGCCACGGGCTGGCCTCGAACTCATGACCTCTTGGTCAGAGTGATTTGTTGCAGCTGGCTTGCTATCTAGCCTGCGCCACAGCCCGGCCTACCTTATTTCCTACTTGATAGATGCAACTATCTTTCAGCTTGCTAGGTCAGCAACAAGCGGGGGCTATTTTATTTTATTTTTAATTGACAGGTGCTCACCCCGCCACGGGCTGGCCTCGAACTCATGACCTCTTGGTCAGAGTGATTTGTTGCAGCTGGCTTGCTATCTAGCCTGCGCCACAGCCCGGCCTACCTTATTTCCTACTTGATAGATGCAACTATCTTTCGGCTTGATAGGTCAGCAACAGGCAGGGGCTATTTTTTTTAAATTTTTAATTAATTAATTAATTAATTTCCAATATTTCTACCCCGCCCTTCTTCCCGAGGGGACTCAGGGTGGCTTACACAACTGGTAGGATCACTACCAGTACATCATAATAACAATAAAATAAGAATAAAACAGTTAAAAGAATTAAATAACATACAGTAGAGTCTCACTTATCCAACACTCGCTTATCCAACGTTCTGGATTATCCAACACATTTTTGTAGTCAATGTTTTCAATATATCATGATATTTTGGTGCTATATTCGTAAATACAGTCATTACTACATAGCATTACTGCGTATTGAACTACTTTTTCTGTCAAATTTGTTGTATAACACGATATTTTGGTGCTTAATTTGTAAAATCATAACCTATTTTGATGTTTAATAGGCTTCTCCTTAATCTCTCCTTATTATCCAACACTCGCTTATCCAACGTTCTGGATTATCCAACACATTTTTGTAGTCAATGTTTTCAATATATCATGATATTTTGGTGCTATATTCGTAAATACAGTCATTACTACATAGCATTGCTGCGTATTGAACTACTTTTTCTGTCAAATTTGTTGTATAACACGATGTTTTGGTGCTTAATTTGTAAAATCATAACCTATTTTGATGTTTAATAGGCTTCTCCTTAATCTCTCCTTATTATCCAACATATTCGCTTATCCAACGTTCTGCCGGCCCGTTTATGTTGGATAAGTGAGACTCTACTGTAGTAAAATACAATATATAAAAATTTAACATGATGCAACACCAAATATATATACCAATCATCCATCAGACCTTGTGCAAAAGCCTTAATCCAATCCATGTCAATGCTAACTGAGTTAATTCATTAAACGCTTAGCCAGGTCTTCAACTTCTTCCTGACAGGTGCTCACTCCGCCACGGGCTGGCCTCGAACTCATGACCTCATGGTCAGAGTGATTTATTGCAGCAGGCTGCTCACCAGCCTGCGCCACATGCTTATGGATTTTTATGCTATTTTATAGCTCCTTTTCTGCTGCTTTTTCCCCTTTGTCAGGAGGGGAAGGTGCCTTCCTTTATGGCAGGGGTCCCCAAACTAAGGCCCGGGGGCCGGATGCGGCCCTCCGAGGTCATTTACCTGGCCCCCGCCCTCAGTTTTATAATATAATATATTGTATATACATATAATATTGATAATAATATTATAACGTAATACAATATAACACTAATAATAATACCATATAATAATATTAATTATATATTCTATATTGCATATAATATTACTAATAATATTACAGTATAGTGGTATAGTTCAATATAGTAACATATAATGCTAATATTGTGCTATGCTAATAATATAATATATTGTATGTACATATAATTTGTAAGCCGCTCTGAGTCCCCTTTGGGGTGAGAAGGGTGTGATACAAATGTAGTAAATAAATGCAGTAAATAAATAAATAAATAAATAATATTATAATGTAATACAATATAACACTAATAATAATACCATATAATAATATTAATTATATATTACATGTAACATTACTAATAATATTACAGTATAGTGGTATAATTTAATATAGTAATATATACTGCTAATATTGTGCTATGCTAATAATATAATATATTGTATGCACATATAATTTGTAAGCCACTCTGAGTCCCCTTTGGGGTGAGAAGGTTTTGATACAAATGTAGTAAATAAATGTAGTAAATAATAAATAAATAAATAAATTTTAGACTTAGGCTCACCCAAAATCTGAAATGACTTTAAGGCACACAACAACAACAACAACAATCCTAATTAACTTGACTATCTCATTGGCCAGAAGCAGGAGCACACTTCCCATTGAAATCCTGATCAATGTATGTTGGTTAAAATTGTTTTTTATTTTTAAATATTGTATTGTTCTTTCGTTGTTGTTGTTGCTGTTGTTGTTGTTTTTGCATTACAAATAAGACATGTGCAGTGTGCATCAGAATTTGTTTGTATTTTTTTTTCAAATGATAATCCGGCCCCTCAACAGTCTGAAGGATAGTGGACCGGCCCTTGGCTTAAAAAGTTTGAGGACCTCTGATATATACCAATCATCCATCAGACCTTGTGCAAAAGCCTTAATCCAATCCATGTCAATGCTAACTGAGTTCATTCATTAAACGCTTGCGCGCATAGCCAGGTCTTCAGCTTCTTCCTGACAGGTGCTCACTCCGCCACGGGCTGGCCTCGAACTCATGACCTCATGGTCAGAGTGATTTATTGCAGCAGGCTGCTCACCAGCCTGCGCCACATGCTTATGGATTTTTATGCTATTTTATAGCTCCTTTTCTGCTGCTTTTTTCCCTTTGTCGGGAGGGGAAGGTGCCTTCCTTTATGGCAGGGGTCCCCAAACTTTGTAAGCCAAGGGCCGGTCCACAATCCTTCAGACTATTGAGGGGCCAAATTATCATTTGAAAAAAAAAACAACAAATAAATTCCGATGCACACTGCACATGTCTTATTTGTAGTGCAAAAACAACAACAACAACAATGAAAGAACAATACGATATTTAAAAATAAAAACAATTTTAACCAACATACATTTATCAGGATTTCAATGGGAAGTGTAGTCCTGCTTCTGGCCAATGAGATAGTCAAGTTAATTAGGGTTGTTGTTGTTGTTGTTGTTGTTGGGTGCCTTCAAGTCATTTCAGACTTTAGGCGAGCCTAAGTCTAAAATGTATTTATTTATTATTTATTTATTTACTGCCTTTATTTACTACATTTGTATCACACCCTTCTCACCCCAAAGGGGACTCAGAGTGGCTTACAAATTATATGTACATACAATATATTATATTATTAGCATAGCACAATACAGTAGAGTCTCACTTATCCAACACTCGCTTATCCAACATTCTGGATTATCCAACGCATTTTTGTAGTCAATGTTTTCAATATATCATTATATTTTGGTGCTAAATTCATAAATACAGTAATTACTACATAGCATTACCGCGTATTGAACTACTTTTTCTGTCAAATTTGTTGTATAACATGATGTTTTGGTGCTTAATTGGTAAAATCATAACCCAATTTGATGTTTAATAGGCTTTTCCTTAATCCCTTCTTATTATCTAACATATTCGCTTATCCAACATTCTGCCGGCCTGTTTATGTTGGATAAGTGAGACTCTACTGTATTAGCATTAGATATTACTATATTGAACTATACCACTATACTGTAATATTATTAGTAATATTATATGTAATATAGAATATATAATTAATATTATTATATGGTATTATTATTAGTGTTATATTGTATTACATTATAATATTATTATCAATATTATATGTATATACAATATATTATATTATAAAACTGAGGGCGGGGGCCAGGTAAATGACCTTGGAGGGCCGCATCCGGCCCTTGGGCCTTAGTTTGGGGAACCCTGCTTTATGGTCATTGCTAATAGTCAACACGGATTTACCAAAAACAAGTCATGCCAGACTAATCTGATCTCTTTTTTCGATAGAGTTATGAGTTGGGTCGATACAGGGAATGCTGTGGATGTAGCCTACCTGGATTTCAGGAAGGCCTTCGACAAAGTCCCCCACGACCTTCTGGCAAACAAACTAGTAAAATGTGGGCTAGACAAAACTACGGTTAGGTGGATCTGTAATTGGCTAAGCGAACGAACCCAAAGGGTGCGTCGTCTTCATCATGGAAAGAAGTGACAAGTGGAGTGCCATCAGCAGGGCTCCGTCCTGGGCCCGGTTCTGTTCAGGATCTTTATTAACGACTTAGACGAAGGGTCAGAAGGCACGATCATCAAGTTTGCAGACGACACCAAACTGGGAGGGAGAGCCAACACTCCAGAAGACAGGAGCAGAATTCAAAACGATCTTGACAGACTAGAGAGATGGGCCGAAACTCACAAAATGAAGTTCAACAGGGACAAATGCAAGAGACTTCACTTCGGCAGAAAAAATGGAAATCAAAGATACAGAATGGGGGACGATGCCTGGCTTGACAGCAGTGTGTGCAAAAAAGACCTTGGAGTCCTCGTGGAGACGAAGGTGAACATGAGCCAACAATGTGATGCGGCTGCTAAAAAAGCCAATGGGATTCTGTCCTGCATCAAGAGGGGAATAGCGTCTAGATCCAGGGAAGTCCTGCTCCCCCTTATTCTATTCTGCCTTGGTCAGGCCACTTTACCTGGAATCACACTGGGTCCAATTTTGGGCACCGCAGTTGAAGGGAGATGTTGACAAGCTGGAAAGCGTCCAGAGGAGGGCGACTAAAATGATTAAGGATCTGGAGAACAAGCCCTATGAGGAGCGGCTTAAAGAGCTTGGCATGTTTAGCCTGCAGAAGAGAAGGCTGAGAGGAGACATGAGAGCCATGTACAAATACGTGAGGGGAAGTCATAAGGAAGAGGGAGGGAGCTTGTTTTCTGCTGCCCTGCAGACTAGGACGCAAGGGAACAAGGGCTTCAAACTACAGGAAAGGAGATTCCGTCTGAACATCAGGAAGAACTTCCTCACTGTGAGAAGGGCTGTTCGACAGTGGAACTCTCTCCCCCGGAATGTGGTGGAGGCTCCTTCCTTGGAGGCTTTTAAGCAGAGGCTGGATGGCCATCTGTCGGGGGTGCTTTGAATGCGATTTCCTGCTTCTTAGCAGGGGGTTGGACTGGATGGCCCATGAGGTCTCTTCCAACTCTACGATTCTATGATTCTATGATTCTATGGTCTCCGGGGCTTCCATAAAACACTGAGCCTCTTTTTGCTTTCTTCTAGTGTCCCTCCTTCAAGTCAAAGTGGTCAAGGACTGCTGCAGAGCCGGGGCTCAGGCGTATCCGGTGAAGAAGTCCTGCGAGGAGCGCCTCAAACAAGTTCAGGGCGGGACCCGTTGCCTGTGGGCCTATTCCAAGTGTTGTGCTTGTGCCGAGCAGTTGCGCCGCACCGAAACCCACAAAGACATCCTCCTCGGCCGGAGCGGTGAGTCCACAGTCCTGAAACCAAGCCCGGGAATGTTCTTTTTGGGGACTCAAAAGCCATTGCGCTGCGATTCACTGCGGCTGAACTGCAGTGAAAGAGGGCCTTTTTTATGGCCGTCTTGGTTTTACTGTAAGCCGCTTTGAGTCTATTTTTGAAGGGAGAACAATAACAACAACAATAATATTTGAGCTCCCAAAGGGAGAAAGGCAAGATAGAAAAAACATTAAATAATAATAATAATAATTATTATTATTATTTTATTATGACATAGCAAACAAGATAGACATGCTGGATTTCATTTCACAAAATCACAAGTCGAACACTTCCCAAGTGTCTAGGACGGTGTGATGTATTATTATTATTATTATTATTATTATTATTGTATGACACAGCAAACAAGATAGACATGCTGGATTTCATTTCACAAAATCACAAGTCGAACACTTCCCAAGTGTCTAGGACGGTGTGATGTATTATTATTATTATTATTATTATTATTATTATTATTATTATTATTGTATGACACAGCAAACAAGATAGACATGCTGGATTTCGTTTCACAAAACCACAAGTTGAACACTTCCCAAGTGTCTAGGACTGTGTGATGTATTATTATTATTATTATTATTATTATTATTATTATTATTATTTTATGACACAGCAAACAAGATAGATATGCTGGATTTCATTTCACAAAATCACAAGTCGAACACTTCCCAAGTGTCTAGGACTGTGTGATGTATTATTATTATTATTATTATTATTATTATTATTATTTTATGACACAGCAAACAAGATAGACATGCTGGATTTCGTTTCACAAAACCACAAGTTGAACACTTCCCAAGTGTCTAGGACTGTGTGATGTATTATTATTATTATTATTATTATTATTATTATTTTATGACACAGCAAACAAGATAGATATGCTGGATTTCATTTCACAAAATCACAAGTCGAACACTTCCCAAGTGTCTAGGACTGTGTGATGTATTATTATTATTATTATTATTATTATTATTTTATGACACAGCAAACAAGATAGACATGCTGGATTTCGTTTCACAAAATCACAAGTCGAACACTTCCCAAGTGTCTAGGACTGTGTGATGTATTATTATTATTATTATTATTATTATTTTATGACACAGCAAACAAGATAGATATGCTGGATTTCGTTTCACAAAATCACAAGTCGAACACTTCCCAAATGTCTAGGACTGTGTGATGTATTATTATTATTATTATTATTATTATTATTATTATTATTTTATTTTATGACACAGCAAACAAGATAGACATGCTGGATTTCGTTTCACAAAATCACAAGTCGAACACTTCCCAAGTGTCTAGGACTGTGTGATGTATTATTATTATTATTATTATTATTATTATTATTATTATTATTGTATGACACAGCAAACAAGATAGACATGCTGGATTTCGTTTCACAAAATCACAAGTCAAACACTTCCCAAGTGTCTAGGACTGTGTGATGTATTATTATTATTATTATTATTATTATTATTATTATTATTATTATTGTATGACACAGCAAACAAGATAGACATGCTGGATTTCGTTTCACAAAATCACAAGTTGAACACTTCCCAAGTGTCTAGGACTGTGTGATGTATTATTATTATTATTATTATTATTATTATTATTATTGTATGACACAGCAAACAAGATAGACATGCTGGATTTCGTTTCACAAAATCACAAGTCAAACACTTCCCAAGTGTCTAGGACTGTGTGATGTATTATTCTTATTATTATTATTATTATTATTATTATTATTATTATTATTATTATTGTATGACACAGCAAACAAGATAGACATGCTGGATTTCGTTTCACAAAATCACAAGTCAAACACTTCCCAAGTGTCTAGGACTGTGTGATGTATTATTATTATTATTATTATTATTATTATTATTATTATTATTATTTTATTTTATGACACAGCAAACAAGATAGACATGCTGGATTTCGTTTCACAAAATCACAAGTCGAACACTTCCCAAGTGTCTAGGACTGTGTGATGTATTATTATTATTATTATTATTATTATTATTATTATGACATAGCAAACAAGATAGACATGCTGGATTTCGTTTCACAAAATCACAAGTCGAACACTTCCCAAGTGTCTAGGACTGTGTGATGTATTTTCGGATGATGCGTACAGATCCCAGTCGGGTGGCCTTTTGCAGTTGGCAGATCGTAATTTTGTCAATGTCTATTGTTTCCAAATGCCGGTTGAGATCTTTTGGCACGGCACCCAGTGTGCCCATCACCACCAGGACCACCTGCACTGGTTTCTGCCAGAGTCTTTGCAGTTCAATCTTGAGGTCCTGATAGCGGCTGAGTTTTTCCTGTTGTTTTTCGTCAATGCGACTGTCACCTGGGATGGCGACATCAATGATCCAAACCTTTTTCTTTTCCACAACTGTGATGCCTGGTGTGTTGTGTTCCAGACCTTTGTCAGTCTGGATTCGGAAGTCCCACAGTATCTTTGCGTGTTCATTTTCCAATACTTTTGCAGGTTTGTGATCCCACCAGTTCTTTGCTGCTGGGAGGTGGGACTTGAGGCATAAGTTCCAATGAATAATTTGGGCCACCTAGTTGTGCCTCTGTTTGTAGTCAGTCTGTGCGATTTTCTTACAGCAGCTGAGGATGTGATCAAAGGTTTTGTCAGTTTCCTTGCACAGTCTGCATTTGGGTCATCAGTTGATTTTTCTATCTTGGCCTGAATTGCCTTTGTTCTGATGTCTTGCTCCTGGGCTGCAAGGATCAGGCCTTCTGTCTCCTTCTTCAGGGTCCCATTCGTGAGCGAGGGCCAGGTCTTCTCCTTATCAGCTTTTCCTTCAATTTTGTCAAGGAACTTTCCATGCAATGTTTTGTTGTGCCAGCTGTCAGCTCTAGTTTGTAGTGCGGTTTTCTTGTACTGGTTTTTTGTCTGCTGTGCTTTGAGAAGATTCTGATTTTTGACTTCAATCAAAGCAGGTTCTTATAAGACTTATACTGGTATTATTATTATTATTATTATTATTATTATTATTATTATTATTATTATTATTATTATTAACATTACACACTAATGTTGCATTTCCTTGAAATGATGAATGCTAATGAATTTCCAAAACTACGTTAGCTAACTAGTAGTCCCAATAGCCTCTCCTCCACGGAGCTGTAGGTCCTTCAGTTTGGTTCTGGTTTAATATGTCTTGATAATTCACTTCTTTTTTCCTTAGTCCTCGCTGCCCTTTTGGATTTGGATCCAGAGGTCCGGAGCTATTTCCCTGAAAGCTGGCTTTGGGAGGTCCACCCAGTTTACCGGTACAGAACTTTGAATTGTCGACTCGATCTCTCCAAATTCTCTCTGGCTTTCTTTGCTGGGAATGGGGTTGAAACGCATACGTCAAGTGTCCCATTTTTGTTCCAAATCAATGCAGCTCCAAGACGCTTCTGGTGACTTTGCCCGATTCCCTGACCACTTGGGAAATTCAAGGCATCAGCATTTCAGATCAAGGTGTGTCACAGGAAAGAGAAATCCAAATTCTTTCTGTAAGATGAGCCGTAGCTCTTTCAGCGATGCGCCTTGTTTGTTTGTTTCCCAAACAGGGATCTGTGTCGCGGACGCCGTGGAAGTGCAAGTGGCCAAAGAGGTCTTCATCGATGTGCGCACCCCGTACTCCGTCGTCCGCGGAGAGCAAATCGAATTGATGGGAACCGTTTACAATTACAAATCGTCGACGATCAGAGTCAGTTCCTCCCGGTTAATGTTAGTGATTAACAACCTGGTCTTTGCAAATAATAATAATAATTATTATTATTATTTGCACCACAAACAAACCAACCAAGGCCGAACTGTGTTTAGAAAGATAAAGTGAGGTAGATGATAACAACAACAACAACAACAACTGCCCACCACAAACATAATAATAATAATAATAATAATAATAATAATAATAATAACAACAACTGCCCACCACAAACATAATAATAATAATAATAATAATAATAATAATAACAACAACAACTGCCCACCACAAACATAATAATAATAACTGCCCACCACAAACATAATAATAATATCAAAAACTGCCCACCACAAACATAATAATAATAATTATTATTATTTGCACCACGAACAAACCAACCAAGGCCGAACTGTGTTTAGAAAGATAAAGTCAGGTAGATGATAACAACAACAACAACAATAACTGCCCACCACAAACATAATAATAATAATAATAATAATAATAATAATAATAATAATAACAACAACTGCCCACCACAAACATCATAATAATAATAATAATAATAATAATAATAATAATAATAATAACAACAACTGCCCACCACAAACATAATAATAATAACTGCCCACCACAAACATAATAATAATATCAAAAACTGCCCACCACAAACATAATAATAATAATAATAATAATATCAAAAACTGCCCACCACAAACATAATAATAATAATAATAATAATAATAATAATAATAATAATATCAACAACTGCCCACCACAAACATAATAATAATAATAATAATAATAATAATAATAATAACAACAACTGCCCACCACAAACATAATAATAATAACTGCCCACCACAAACATAATAATAATATCAAAAACTGCCCACCACAAACATAATAATAATAATAATAATAATAATAATATCAACAACTGCCCACCACAAACATAATAATAATAACAACAATAATATCAACAACTGCCCACCACAAACATAATAATAATAATTATAATATCAAGAACTGCCCACCACAAACATAATAATAATAATAACTGCCCACCACAAACATATTATTATTATTTTATTATGACACAGCAAACAAGATAGATATGCTGGATTTTGTTATTATTATTATTATTATTGTTATTATTATTATTATTAATAATAATAATAATAATAATAATAACTGCCCACCACAAACATTATTATTATTATTATTATTATTATTATTATTATTATTATTATTATTATTTCCTATGGGAATAATAATAGTAATAATAATAATAATAATAATAATAATAATGTGGGGTAGATGATGATGATAATAATAATAATTATTATTATTACTATTATTATTATTAAATAATAATAGTAACTGCCCACCACAAACAAAATAATAATAATAATAATAATAATAATAATAATAATAATAATAATAATAATAATAATAAAAAAGCAGGGTAGATGATGATGATGCTGATGCTGATGCTGATGCTGGTGATAATAATAGTTCCAAAATGCTGGATGAGTATCTATTTTCTTTCCTTATGTTTCTTTTCCTCAAAGTGTTGGGCAGCTCTGACACGGTGTTGTTGTTGTTGTTGTTGTTATTTTAGTTGCGGTGGGCAGCTATTATTATTATTACTAACAAAAAAGTCATTGGCTCTGTTTGCATTTCATGAATGGTTCCATTAGAAGATGCATAAGGATCTACACTACAACTTCCGGCATCAAATTCCAATTCCGCCACAGTGCTCTCTGGATGTAGGAGGACTACATCTCCCAGCATCCAGTTCCAGTTCCGTCACAGTGCTCTCTGTATGTGGGAGGTCTACCACTTCCGACTTCTAGTTCCAATTCCGCCACAGTGCTCTCTGGATGTAGGAGGACTACAACTCCCAGCATCCAGTTCCAATTCCAGATGCATACAAACCCATTCCAACTTTCATTATAGATGTTGGCAGATACCCTTGAGACTGTGCTGACCCTGCTTTCTCTTGGACGTTGCAGTTCTGTGCCTCGGTCAGCGTGGGCAGTGGGGTCTGCCTCTTTGGATCTGTCTCCAGACCGGGTCGGCACGGCATCCAAAGAACCTCCTGCGCCCGGTTCCGTGACCTCAAAGGCTCCTCCATTGCGAGAGTCCAGTTCAAGGTCCTTCCTCTGGAGCTGGGCCTCCACACCGTGAATTTCACCTTGAGGAGCACCGCGGGAAACGAGGTCCTGGTGAAGACCTTGCGGGTCGTGGTAAGGCGTTAATTAAATATTATTATTATCTATATATATAAAAGAGTGATGGAATCAGGGCACCGGACAAAACAACAAAACTACAGGCCCCCCAACCTCAAAATCTGACAACACAACCCATCATCCATGGCTCTACGTTGATACAACAAAAAGAAAAGAAAAATAAAGTCCTAATTAGAGGGAGAGGAATAATTGTTTTATCCAATTGCTGCCAGTTAGAAGGCTAAGCTCCACCCACTTGATCTCCTAGCAACCTACTCAGCCCAGGGGACAGGCAGACTTAGGCCTCTTCCACATATTATCAGATTTTAACTGGATTATATGGCAGTGTAGACTCAAGGCCCTTCCACACAGCTATATAACCCATTTAGAATTTTATATTATCTGCTTTGAACTGGATTATCTTGACTCCACACTGCCATATAATCCACTTCATTGTGCATTTTATACAGCTGTGAAGAAGGGGCCTCATATAATTCAGTTCTAAGCAGATAATATAAGATTATCAATATACATACAGACTCTATAAAAAGGATCAGCAAAATGGGAATACAAAATAGCAGTCATCCAAAAATGCCATAAAATCAAGAGAACCAAAATCCACAGCAGTGCTTCAAGCATAAATCCATAAACAAGAAAGCAAGAACGTTTCCAAGTAAACCCTTCAAGGAAACAAAGCCATGAACCAGAACAGGAAAGTTGAGAGTACTTGAATCATGAACTTGAGAGCAGAGACAGGAGAGCCATCCCTTACAGCAACATTATAATATATTGTACTTTACTTACTTACTTATTTACTTACTTAGGTGATCCCTCGTAGGCCGAGGATGATGGTCTTCCAGTTGTAGGGTCTTGGGTCTTGTGTGTCCGTAGATGGCTGAAGAGACCTATGCTTGATCCGCATGTGAGGACATTGGTTTCCAGGTGGAAGGCGGTCCCGGTCGGGGTTGGCTTGACGCTCCTTCCTCTTGGCACGTTTCTCCCTTAAGCCCTCCATTCGTGCCTCTTCGAACTCCGCAGCACTGCTGGTCACAGCTGACCTCCAATTGGAGCGCTCAAGGGCCAGGGCTTCCCAGTTCTCAGTGTCTATGCCACAGTTTTTAAGGTTGGCTTTGAGCCCATCTTTTAATCTCTTTTCCTGCTCACCAACATTACATTTCCCGTTCTTGAGTTCGGAGTAGAGCAACTGCTTTGGGAGACGGTGATCTTTGGGCATTCGGACAACGTGGCCAGTCCAGCGGAGTTGATGGCGTAGGAGCATCGCTTCAATGCTGGTGGTCTTTGCTTCTTCCAGCACGCTGACATTTGTCCGCCTGTCTTCCCAAGAGATTTGCAGGATTTTCCTGAGGCAACGCTGATGGAAACGCTCCAGGAGTGGAGTGTGATGTCTGTAGACTGTCCACGTTTCACAGGCATAGAGCAGGGTTGGGAGGGGAATGGCTTTATAAACAAGCACCTTGGTCTCTCTACGGATGTCCCGGTCATCAAACACTCTCTGCTTCATACGGAAAAATGCTGCACTCGCAGAGCTCAGGCGGTGTTGTATTTCAGTGTTGATGTTGACTTTTGCGGAGAGGTGGCTGCCAAGGGAGCGGAAATGGTCAACATTTTCTAATGTGACACCGTTAAGCTGTATTCTTAACGGGCCGGGCTGTGGCGCAGCTGGCTAGTAACCAGCTGCTATAAATCACTACTGACCGAGAGGTCATGAGTTCGAAGCCCGGGTCGGGTTAAGCCTCCGACCATTAATAGCCCCGGCTTGCTGTTGACCTATGCAGCCCCGAAAGACAGTTGCACCTGTCAATTAGGGAAATTTAGGGACGCTTTATGCGGGGAGGCTAATTTACAACACCATAAAACTGCCAGCAAAACACGAGGAAAGGAATGAGGAAGTACAGCCACTACTGGACGGTGAAGCAACAGCTCCCCCTGTGGCCGGAATCGTGAAGCTGGAAAATGTTAAAAATGCCTCTGAGTCTGTCTAATGTATGTTGTTTGTCTGTTGGCATTGAATGTTTGCCATAGATGTGTTCATTGTAATCCGCCCTGAGTCCCCTTCGGGGTGAGAAAGAAGGGCGGAATATAAATACTGTAAATAAATAATAATAAATATTCCTGGCTTTGCAGAGGGATTAGCTGGTGCCTGTTGGAAGAGCACTTTGGTTTTCTCGGTGTTCAATGAGAGGCCGAGTTTCTCGTATGCTTCTGCGAAGGTGTTGAGAGTGGCTTGTAGGTCTTCTTCTGAGTGCGCACAGACTACGTTGTCATCGGCATATTGGAGTTCTATAACAGATGTTGTGGTGACCTTGGTTTTGGCTCTCAGTCTGCTGAGGTTGAATAGCTTGCCATGATGTCCACTCTGGTGGGAAGATTCCCATCAACAAGGTGAAGTATCATAGCGATGAAGATGGAAAATAAGGTGGGGGCAATAACACATCCCTGCTGGACACCCGATTCCACCTTAAATGGGTCACTTTGGGAGCCGTTGCTGTCCAAGACTGTTGCCATCATGTCATCATGGAGGAGCCGCAGGATGTTCACAAATTTGTCAGGGCACCCGATTTTTTGGAGGATGGCCCAGAGAGCGCTGCGATTCACTGTGTCGAATGCCTTTGCAAGGTCAATGAATGCCATGGACAGAGGTTGGTTTTGCTCCCTGCATTTTTCTTGGAGCTGTCGAGCAGTGAAGATCATGTCCACTGTTCCTCTGGAGAGTGATGGAATCCCAGCGACCAACAAAACAACAAAACGAAAGGCCTCCCAACCTCGAAATTTGACAACACAGCCCATCATCCATGCCTCTAGGTTGATACAACAAAAAGAAAAGAAAAATAAAGTCCTAATTAGAGGGAGAGGAATAATTGTTTTTATCCAATTGCTGCCAGTTAGAAGGCTAAGCTTGGTCTCCTAGCAACCCACTCAGCCCAGGGGACAGGCAGAGTTAGGCCTCACTTAGGCATATAAAATACAGATTCTCAGATTTTAACTGGATTACATGGCAGTGTAGACTCAAGGCCCTTCCACACAGCTATATAACCCATTTATAATCTTATATTATCTAACAAGGGATTCCAGACAGGAAACAATCAGGGCCAGCTAACACCTCCCAACAAAAAATTCACTCACGGAGGAATGAGCCAAGCTTTAAAGCTGCAAGGCCATTACATGCTAATCATTTTGCCTAATTGCAGCATTCATACTTGCCTCCAACAGACAAAAAAAATTCAGAAATATTGTATATTTACAACCTTTAGCAAATAATATCCCCTGATGGCGCAGCGTGTTAAAGCGCTGCGCTGCTAAGCTTCTGGACCGAAAGGCCGCAGGTTTGAATTGGGGGAGCGGAGAGAGCCCCCACTGTTAGCCCCAGCTTCTCCCAACCCTAAAGTTCAAAAACATGCAAATGAGAGTAGATGAATAGGTACTGCTCCGGAGGGAAGGTAACGGCGCTCCATGCAGTCATGCCACATGACCCTGGAGGAGTCTACGGACAACGCCGGCTCTTCGGCTTAGAAATAGAGATGAGAACCAACCCCCAGAGTCGGACACAACTGGACTTAATGTCAGGAGAAAACCTTTACCCTTGACCTTAACTACCACCAATTCCTCAATACTTTATTTCCCAGACCACCAGACTTCGCCACAGCAACCCGTGGTCGGGCACAGCTAGTATTATATATACATATAATATTGACTATAATGTTATAATGTAATACAATGTAATAATAATAATAATACACTATTATAATTGTATATTTATGTTACATGTAATATTACTAATAATATTGCAATATAGTCGTATAGTGTAATATAATAATATATAATGCTTATATTGTGCTATACTAATAATATAACATATTGTATGTATGTATAACTTGTAAGCCACCCTGAGTCCCCTTCGGGGTGAGAAGGGCGGGATAGAAATGTTGCTAATAATAAATATAAATAAATAATTGTCTCCTCTGAAAGGCATTAAGCCAACACTCCTTAATAGCCATGTAATAGCCAATAACCCACCTAGTAGCCATGACATCGTGTCGAATGCACCTGGGCTTCAAGGTCTTCTCCTGGATTCTCTCAGGGGATCAAGAGCTCCTTCATACATTAATTTCCTTATTTCCCCTATTTCCATTTTTAGCCAGAAGGTATCAGAGAAGAGCAGTATGAAGGCAACACACTGGATCCCCAAGGCGTTTATGGTACGTCAAACAACATTTCCCAATTTTCCCTGAATTGGGTGGGATGTAAAGTTCGGGGTGACCCATTATATTATCCAAACACCATATTGCTCATCTAATCTAATCTAATCTAATCTAATCTAATCTAATCTAAATCCATAATAAAAGCAAAAACCCATATGTGTGTATGTGGCACGGATGTCTGCTCACACAGACAGCCTCCGGCCTCCACAAACAGGCTATAGTTCCCAGGGTTCAGAATCTAGCAAGTCACTCTTTTCCACTGACATTGTGGTTACAGCGAGCGCCATGAACATGCAGCCCAGTCCCTGCCAATGTCCTTCCCAAACACTACGTCCCACCACCCAAGGAATGCTTTCGTTTGGGGACCATTTCCTCCTAGATTTTGCTTTTTCTTCCACCACAGGCAGGCATCCCAGGGTTCTCCATTGCTGTGGCATTTGCATGTCCCCGCCCACTGCCCTTCCCTTTCCAATCTCTCTGCATAACAAACAGAGCAGAACTGAGCTGCAACTAAACTTACTGGAGGAGTTTGGGAATTGACTCCACATGGTGGAAGTTGTAGTTCACCCCGCATCAAGTCAGAGCCCTGTCACTCCTACTGGGGAATATACAAGAGTTGTAGTTCACCTACACCCAGAACGCTATCAACCCAAATAATGATGGCTCTCGGCCAAACTTGCCACGCAGACCCGATATGCCCAGATTTGACTACTGGTGGGTTTGGAGGGAAACTGGACTGGAAGTTGAGGAGTAGTAGGTACTGGGATTTATAGT
The DNA here is from genome assembly GCF_035594765.1 of Anolis carolinensis. Taxonomy (NCBI): domain Eukaryota; kingdom Metazoa; phylum Chordata; class Lepidosauria; order Squamata; family Anolidae; genus Anolis; species Anolis carolinensis. Next base: position 8,028,561 of record NW_026943818.1, on the reverse strand, counting down.
TCACCTGCAATGAATGACCATCACACTTGGCACACAGAGCCCCCATAACCAATACAACATATTGGACAAGTTTGGAAAAAGGGAGTTATAGTTCACCTGAAACCAGATAAACACTAATCCCCACCGACAATGCACTAGGACCACACTTCACACAGAGAAGCCTCATGACCTTCTGAACATACTGCAGGTATTTGTGGGAAGGGGCCTTGATTTTGGGAGTTGTAGTTCACCTCCATCCAAAGACCACTGAACCCAGCCAATGACGAATCTAGACCAAACTTGGCACACAGACTGAATATTGCCTGCTGTGGATACTGATAGATATTTCGGGGCAATTGACCCGGGAATCTGGAAGTTGCACTAGTTCACCCCCATCCACAGAGTACTGCACCACACCTGGGACACACGCCCAAAATGGCCAACTTAGAATACTGGCAGGGTTTCAGGAGGATTCAGCCACGGTTCTGGGAATTGTAGTTCACCCACTCCAAATAGAATACATTACATTAAAAGACAAATAATACCATTCTCAAATGACCCGGGCATCACTGGGTCTCCAAGCTAGTCTATATATATAAAAGTGTGATGGCATCAGGGCAGCGGACAAAACAACAAAACTACAGGCCCCCCAACCTCGAAATTTGACAACACAACCCATCATCCACGCCACTAGGTTGATACAACAAAAAGAAAAGAAAAATAAAGTCCTAATTAGAGGGAGAGCAATAATTGTTTTTATCTAATTGCTGCCAGTTAGAAGGCTAAGCTCCGCCCACTTGGTCTCCTAGCAACCGACTCACCCCAGGGGACAGGCAGAGTTAGGCTTCACTTAGGCCTCTTCCACAGATTATCTAATTAATATCGCAAAGAACACCACTCTGAAAACAAGGGAATTGCAGACAGGAAACAATCCGGGCCAGCTAATACCTCCCAACAAAAAATTCACTCAGGGAGGAAACAGCCAGGCTTTAAAGCTGCAAGGCCATTACATGCTAATCATTTTTCCTAATTGCAGCATTCATACTTGCCTCCAACAGACAAAAATATCAGAAATATTGTATATTCACAACCTTTAGGAAATAATATTCCCTGATGGCGCAGCGTGTTAAAGTGCTGAGCTGCTGAACTTCTGGACCGAAAGGTTTGAATTGGGGGAGCGGAGAGAGACCCCACTGTTAGCCCCAGCTTCTGCCAACCCTAAAGTTCAAAAACATGCAAATGAGAGTAGATAAATAGGTACCCCTCCAGCGAGAAGATAACTGTGCTCCATGCAGTCATACCGGCCACATGACCTTGGAGGAGTCTACGGACAACGCCGGCTCTTCGGCTTAGAAATGGAGATGAGCACCAACCCCCACAGTCAGACATGACTGGACTTAATGTCTGGGGAAAATCTTTACCTTGACCTTAACTACCACCAATTCCTCAATACTTTATTTCCCATACCACCAGACTTCGCCACAGCAACGCGTGGCTGGGCACGGCTAGTATTATTATAAATGCTGTCCTGATGTGACGGGCTTCCTTGTGCATTTGTCAACCGACAGGGACAGTCGTGCGGGAGGTGGGGTTCAGTCGGAAGACCCCCCTCAATATCGTCCCAAAGACCAGCCTCAGCCGGACTCTGAGCGTCAAAGGTAAGACGGACCCAGAGCCGAAACATCCCTTGTATGTCCTTCTGTGGTGTTTTAGTAACTATTGTAAGGTAGTGGTGGTGAAGCTATGGCATGCAGCGCATTCTCTACTGGCATGTACGTTGCTCTAAGTCTGAGGAGTGTGGCTATTATTATTATCATTATTATTATTATTATTATTATTATTATTATTATTATTATTGGGGTTGTTGTATGTCTTTCGGGCTGTGTGGCCATGTTCCAGAAGCATTCTCTCCTGACGTTTCGCCCACATCTATGGCAGGCATCCTCAGAGGTTGTGAGGTATGGAGAAAACTAAGCAAAGAGGTTAATATATATCTGTGGAAAGTCTAGGGTGAGAGAGGTCAGTATGAATGTAGTGTAGTTAATCACTTATTATTATTATTATTATTATCATCTTTGTTTCTATTTTGAAGTCATTGTACGTTGCTCTAAGGCTGAGGAGTGTGATCATCATCATCGTCATCATCACCTTTATTTCTATTTTGAAATTATAAGTTGCTCTAAGCCTGAATAATATGGTGGTGGTGGTGATGGTTGTTGTTGTTGTTGTTGTTATCTTTGTTCTATTTTGAAGTCGAACATTGCTGTATGACTGAGGACTGGGATTGTTGTTGTTATCTTTGTTCTGTTTTGAAGTAATTGTACATTGCTCTAAGACTGAGGACTGGAATTATTGTTGTTGTTGTTATCTTTGTTCTATTTTGAAGTCGAACATTGCTGTATGACTGAGGACTGGGATTGTTGTTGTTATCTTTGTTCTGTTTTGAAGTAATTGTACATTGCTCTAAGACTGAGGACTGGAATTATTGTTGTTGTTGTTATCTTTGTTCTATTTTGAAGTCGAACATTGCTATATGACTGAGGACTGGGATTGTTGTTGTTATCTTTGTTCTGTTTTGAAGTAATTGTACATTGCTCTAAGACTGAGGACTGGAATTATTGTTGTTGTTGTTATCTTTGTTCTATTTTGAAGTCGTACATTGCTCTAAGGCTAAGGACTGGAATTATTGTTATTGTTGTTGTTGTTGTTGTTATCTTTATTCTATTTTGAAGTCGTACATTGCTCTATAACTGAGGACTGGGATTATTATTGTTATTGTTGTTGTTGTTACCTTTGTTCTATTTTGAAATTGTACATTGCTCTAAGGCTGAGGACTGGAATTGTTGTTGTTGTTGTTGTTGTTGTTGTTGTTATCTTTGTTCTGTTTTGAAGTAATTGTACATTGCTCTAAGACTGAGGACTGGAATTGTTGTTGTTGTTATCTTTGTTCTATTTTGAAGTCGTACATTGCTCTAAGGCTGAGGACTGGGATTATTACTGTTATTGTTATTGTTGTTATCTTTGTTCTTTTTTGAAGTCATTGTACATTACTCTAGGGCTGAGGACTGAGATGATGACAATGATGATGATGATGATGATGATGATATGAAGTTACGCGTCAATTAAATACCCCACCGAAGCCCCATTCAGTTTGTTTTCCTTCCTTCGCAGGGCTCCTTTTGGGGGAAGTGATCCATGCGGTGGTTTCCCCCGAGGGACTCCTCTTCCTGGCCAATCTTCCCAGAGGAAGCGCCGAAGCCGAACTCATGAACGTGGTGCCGGTCTTCTATGTGTTTGACTTCTTGCAAAGGACCGGCAACTGGGATATCCTCGGCTCAGGAAGCCTCACTCCGGAAATCCAAATGAAGAGGAGAATGAAGGAAGGTGCGCAAAGGACTCCTGGACTGGATGGCCTTTGGGATCCCTTCCAAATCTATGATACTGTGACACCTCAGGGCAGCGTGAGCACTAGGAATCAGACACAAAGGCCAATAAACAATCTAATATCTTTATTAAGGAAATAAAGGAGACAACTAAAAATAAGCAGAGTATATAGTCCAGCAGTAGACCTTTCAGGAAAGGTCAAATATAGTCCAGTAATATGAAAGTAGATGTCCAGTATTAGAGTTCAAAGTTTTAAATCCAATAACCGAAACACACTCAAACCTTTAGGCTGTTTGAGTGGGGATTAAGGCAAGATCTGTCAAAGAGTTCCAGGGCTCAAATCCGAGGCTAGGATGCAAGGCAAGGCAAAGTTAGTCGTGGTAAAGCTGAATCGCTGTCCAGGCTTGACAGGGAGACAAGAGGCAACGCCGGTCTACTCGAGAGTAGCGCACTGCAGAACTAGAGTTGATGTGAATTCCTCAACTGACATGTTGAACACCGCAAGGGACAGTTGACGCCCAGAACTTTTATGGGACTTCGCTCTCCTTTCCAGCCAGGTGTCTGAACACTCTTTCCCAAAGGAAAGTGGACTAAGTCAACAACTTGCCAGCTGCAATCCTCCCGGGAAACTCTCAAGGGAACCGGCTTAATTAACGCTTGCTTTCTCCGCTAATCTAGCGCTTCTCCTCAAATTCTGTTTCTCCGCGCGAGATGTTTCCCAAAACAATTTGCGGTCAAACATAGCGTTCTCTGGAGAACCGGGCTGTGAGTCAAGGCCCTTTTTAATTAACTGTGGGCTAAAACTGTCAACAGGGGACATCTGGAAGGGAGCAGAATCGTGCGGAAATGGCACAAACCCCATCTCTTCTTCGGTCTGATCCATAATGGCGATGGGGTCACGACTCGGAGGTCTCTGAGACACTACAGATACTATATCTAATAATAATAATAATAATAATAATAATAATAATAATAATAATAGACTGATTCACATTCCTTCTCAGACTTGCAAGCACTGTTGTTTCCTCTGTTTCCTAGCTATCATCAGCATCCTCTCCTTCCGGAAGCGGGATTTCTCCTTCAGCGTCTGGAGAGACGGGGAAAGCAGCACCTGGTGAGTCCCGTTCCTTTAAGAGATGATTAAGTGATAATAATAATAATGATAATAATAATAATGTATTTATTTGACCAGTCATTTGACCATTTCAAATGACAATCTACATGGCCCTAAAGTTCCGACAAGAACTATCAACATCTTACTTTACGCTGATGATATGGTGATCATGGCACTCTCTCCAGTGAGACTGAGAAGATCTTTGGCAAAATAATAATAATAATAATGTATTTATTTGACCTTTTCAAATGACAATCTACATGGCCCTAAAGTTCCGACCAGAACTATCAACATCTTACTTTACGCTGATGATATGGTGATCATGGCACTCTCTCCAGTGAGACTGAGAAGATCTTTGGCAAAATAATAATAATAATAATAATAATAATGTATTTATTTGACCTTTTCAAATGATAATCTACATGGCCCTAAAGTTCCGACCAGAACTATCAACATCTTACTTTACGCTGATGATATGGTGATCATGGCACTCTCTCCAGTGAGACTGAGAAGATCTTTGGCAAAATAATAATAATAATAATAATAATAATAATGTATTTATTTGACCTTTTCAAATGACAATCTACATGGCCCTAAAGTTCCGACCAGAACTATCAACATCTTACTTTACGCTGATGATATGGTGATCATGGCACTCTCTCCAGTGGGACTGAGAAGAGCTTTGGCAAAATAATAATAATAATAATCATAATCATAATGTATTTATTTGACCTTTTCAAATGACAATCTACATGGCCCTAAAGTTCCGACCAGAACTATCAACATCTTACTTTACGCTGATGATATGGTGATCATGGCACTCTCTCCAGCGGGACTGAGAAGATCTTTGGCAAAATAATAATAATAATAATCATAATCATAATGTATTTATTTGACCTTTTCAAATGACAATCTACATGGCCCTAAAGTTCCGACCAGAACTATCAACATCTTACTTTACGCTGATGATATGGTGATCATGGCACTCTCTCCAGCGGGACTGAGAAGATCTTTGGCAAAATAATAATAATAATAATAATAATAATAATAATGTATTTATTTGACCTTTTCAAATGATAATCTACATGGCCCTAAAGTTCCGACCAGAACTATCAACATCTTACTTTACGCTGATGATATGGTGATCATGGCACTCTCTCCAGCGGGACTGAGAAGATCTTTGGCAAAATAATAATAATAATAATAATAATAATAATAATAATAATAATAATAATAATGTATTTATTTGACCTTTTCAAATGATAATCTACATGGCCCTAAAGTTCCGACCAGAACTATCAACATCTTACTTTACGCTGATGATATGGTGATCATGGCACTCTCTCCAGCGGGACTGAGAAGATCTTTGGCAAAATAATAATAATAATAATAATAATAATAATAATAATAATAATAATGTATTTATTTGACCTTTTCAAATGATAATCTACATGGCCCTAAAGTTCCGACCAGAACTATCAACATCTTACTTCACGCTGATGATATGGTGATCTCGGCACTCTCTTCAGTGGGACTGAGAAGATCTTTGGCAAAATAATAATAATAATAATAATAATAATAATAATAATAATGTATTTATTTGACCTTTTCAAATGACAATCTACATGGCCCTAAAGTTCCGACCAGAACTATCAACATCTTACTTTACGCTGATGATATGGTGATCATGGCACTCTCTTCAGTGAGACTGAGAAGATCTTTGGCATAATAATAATAATAATAATAATGTATTTATTTGACCTTTTCAAATGACAATCTACATGGCCCTAAAGTTCCGACCAGAACTATCAACATCTTACTTTACGCTGATGATATGGTGATCATGGCACTCTCTCCAGCGGGACTGAGAAGATCTTTGGCAAAATAATAATAATAATAATAATAATAATAATAATAATAATAATAATAATAATGTATTTATTTGACCTCTTCAAATGATAATCTACATGGCCCTAAAGTTCCGACCAGAACTATCAACATCTTACTTTACGCTGATGATATGGTGATCTCGTCACTCTCTCCAGTGGGACTGAGAAGATCTTTGGCAAAATAATAATAATAATAATAATAATAATAATAATAATAATGTATTTATTTGACCTTTTCAAATGATAATCTACATGGCCCTAAAGTTCCGACCAGAACTATCAACATCTTACTTTACGCTGATGATATGGTGATCTCGGCACTCTCTCCAGTGGGACTGAGAAGATCTTTGGCAAAATAATAATAATAATAATAATAATAATAATAATAATAATAATAATAATAATAATGTATTTATTTGACCTTTTCAAATGATAATCTACATGGCCCTAAAGTTCCGACCAGAACTATCAACATCTTACTTTACGCTGATGATATGGTGATCATGGCACTCTCTCCAGCGGGACTGAGAAGATCTTTGGCAAAATAATAATAATAATAATAATAATAATGTATTTATTTGACCTCTTCAAATGATAATCTACATGGCCCTAAAGTTCCGACCAGAACTATCAACATCTTACTTTACGCTGATGATATGGTGATCTCGGCACTCTCTCCAGTGGGACTGAGAAGATCTTTGGCAAAATAATAATAATAATAATAATAATAATAATGTATTTATTTGACCTTTTCAAATGACAATCTACATGGCCCTAAAGTTCCGACCAGAACTATCAACATCTTACTTTACGCTGATGATATGGTGATCTCGGCACTCTCTCCAGTGGGACTGAGAAGATCTCTGGCAAAATTCAATTTGTATTGTGAGCTAAATTCCCTCATTATAATGTTTTTGAATGTTTAAATGACACTGTAATTTAAGATAAGACTACCGAACTCTGATTAAATCATTATTCTTCTTCCATGTCAATGTGCTTAAGTATCCATTTAACAATAATCGAGTAAAATAATGAATATAATAACAAGATCAGAGTGAAATAATAAATGTATTAATAATAATAGAGTAAAATAAATGTAATAATAACAATAATAATAGAGTAAAATAATAAATGAAATAATAATAATTTATAGAGTAAAATAATAAATGTTATAATAGCAATAATAATAGAGAAAAATAATAAATGTACCATATATACTCAAGTATAAGACGACCCGAATACAAGCCATCCAGGACCTTCACCCGAGTATAAGCCGAGGCATAAAGCTCAAATTTAACATAAGACTGTCCAAGTCTGATCAAATCATTATTCTGATCTTCTTCAATGTAAATGCCCTTATGTATCCTTTTAATAATAATAGAGTAAAATAATACATTTAATAATAATAATAATAATAAATACAGGAAATAATACATGAAATAATAAATAGAGTAAAATAATAAATGTAGTAATAATAATAATAATAATAATAATAATAATAATAATAATAATAATAATGATCAGAGTGAAATAATAAATGTATTATTATTATTAATTTTATTATTATTATTTTATTATGACACAGCAAACACGATAGATATGCTGGATTTCGTATCACAAAATCACAAGTCGAACATTCCCAAGTGTCTAGGACTGTGTGATGTATTTTCGGATGATGTGCGCAGATCCCAGCAGGGTGGCCTTTTGCAGTTGGCAGATCGTGATTTTGTCAATGTCTATTGTTTCCAAATGCCGGCTGAGATCTTTTGGCACGGCACCCAATGGGCCGATCACCGCCGGGACCACCTGCACTGGTTTCTGCCAGAGTCTTTGAAGTTCAATCTTGAGGTCCTGATAGTGGCTGAGTTTTTCCTGTTGTTTTTCGTCAATAATAATAATAATAATAATAGAGTAATAGAGTAATAATAGCACAATAATGGAGAAAAATAATAAATGTAATAATACCAATAATAACAGAGAAAAATAATAAATGTACCATATATTCTCGAGTATAAGCTGACCCAAATATAAGCCAACCAGGACCCTCACCCGAGTATAAGCCGAGGGGGGCTTTTTCAGTCTTAAAAAAGGGCTGAAAAACCAGGCTTATACTTGAGTATATACAGTAATTATAATATCATATAATTACCATCTCACCCACTGATAGGAAATCTGCTACAAAACAGGAGCTGTTTTGTTGAGTTCCAAGGTCAAAACAGATGGTGAAAACAGAACGACCTACCTCTGGGGAGCATCTTTACTCCATCAGTGTTTAACATTTACACAAATGATCAGCCACTGCCAAAAGGAACAGAGTGTTTCATCTACACTGACGATTGTGCCATCACCGCTCAAGCAGAGAGCTTTGAAATGGTTGAACACTACAGAAGCTCTCTGAAGCTTTAGGTGCTCTTACTGGCTATTACAGGGCAAACCAGCTGATTCCTAATCCATCCCATCCTTTGACGCCACAGGGTCACGGCTTTTGCCCTCCGGATCTTTGGGCAAGTCCACAACTACGTCCCAGTGGATCAGAATTCCCTGTGCAACACTCTGACATGGATGATTGACATGTGTCAAATGAATGATGGCTCTTTCCGAGAAATTTCATCCTATCAGCCGTTGAAACTACAGGTAGTTTTTAATTTTTTTATTATATATATATACAGTAGAGTCTCACTAATCCAAGCCTCGCTTATCCAAGCTTCTGGATAATCCAAGCCATTTTTGTAGTCAATGTTTCCAATATATCGTGATATTTTGGTGCTAAATTCATAAATACAGTAATTACAACATAACATTACTGCGTATTGAACTCCTTTTTCTGTCAAATTTGTTGTATAACATGAAGTTTTGGTGCTTAATTTGTAAAATCATAACCTAATTTGATGTTTAATAGGCTTTTCCTTGATCAGTCCTTATAATCCAAGATATTCGCTTATCCAAGCTTCTGCCGGCCCGTTTAGCTTGGATTAGTGAGACTCTACTGTGTGTGTGTGTGTGTGTGTGTGTGTGTGTGTGTGTATATATATATATATATATATATATATATATATATATACAGTTTTGTCTTAACTTGGAATCTGATGGACCCTGGAGGATGAATTCAGAGGCTGGGTGGTCATCTGTCGGTAGGGATCAAGTGGTGTCTTCCAATTGGACAGGATGGCCTTTTGGGGTCTCTTCCAACTCTAGGATTCTATGAACAGATATTTATTATTTATTTATTTATTAGCAACATTTATATCCCGCCCTTCTCACCCCAAAGGTTACTCAGGACGGCTTACAAGTTACAGTAGAGTCTCACTTATCCAAGCCAAACGGGCCGGCAGAAGCTTGGATAAGCGAATATCTTGGATAATGAGGAGGGATTAAGGAAAAGCCTATTAAACATCAAATTAAGTTATGATTTTACAAATTAAGCACCAAAACATCATGTTATACAACAAATTTGACATAAAAAGTAGTTCAATATGCAGTAATTTACGAATTTACGAATTTAGCACCAAAATATCACGATATATTGAAAATATTGACTACAAAAATGACTTGGATTATCCAGAAGCTTGGATAAGTGAGACTCTACTGTATATGTACATACAATATATTATATTACAGTAGAGTCTCACTTATCCAACACTTGCTTATCCAACATTCTGGATTATCCAATGCATTTTTGGAGTCAATGTTTTCAATATATCGTGATATTTTGGTGCTAAATCATAAATACAGTAATTACTACATAGCATTACTGCGTATTGAACTACTTTTTCTGTCAAATTTGTTGTATAACATGATGTTTTGGTGCTTTATTTGTAAAATCATAACCTAATTTGATGTTTAATAGGCTTCTCCTTAGTCTCTCCTTGTTATCCAGCGTATTTGCTTATCCAACATTCTGCAGGCCCGTTTATGTTGGATAAGTGAGACTCTACTGTATGTACATACAGTATATTATATTATTAACATAGCACAATATAAGCATTATATATTGCTATATTGTACTGTAACAGTATATTGTAATATTTTTAGTAATATTACATGTAATATAAATATGCAATTATAATAGTGTATTACATGCAATATAAATATACGATTATAATAGTATATTACATGTAATATAAATATGCAATTATAATAGTGTATTATTATAATATTGCATTACATCATAATATTATTATCAATATTTTATGTATGTACAATATATTATATTATTAGTATATCATAATATGAGTATTGTATTATGAATATTAGATATTTCTTAAAGAAGCAGTTATTTTTTTCCCTCCGGTCCTTAAGGATATATTTAAATGTTTATTTTGCAAAAGGGGACGTTACCGAAAGAGAAGAAAGAAAACACTTTGTACTTGACTGCCTTCACTCTCATTGGGTTTGCCAGAGCAATTCATATATGCCCATTGCTGGTAAGTAAGGCCACCTTTTCCTCATTGCCATTGCTATCTATATATATAAAAGAGTGATGGCATCATGGCAGCGGACAAAACAACAAAAGTAAACACCCCACAACCTCGAAAATTGACAGCACAACCCCTCATCCATGCCTCTAGGTTGATACAACAAAAAGAAAAGAAAAATAAAGTCCTAATTAGAGGGAGAGGAAGAATTGTTTTTTATCCAATTGCTGCCAGTTAGAAGGCTAAGCTCCGCTCACTTGGTCTACTAGCAACCCACTCAGCCCAGGGGACCCTTTACCTTAACTACCACCAATTCCTCAATACTTTATTTCCCATACCACCATACTTCGCCTCAGCAATGCGTGGCCAGGCACAGCTAGTATATATATAAAGCTATACATATAATAAAAGTGAAAATATGTATGTGTGTATATGGCTGTGTTTCTGACTCTCTCCATTGGTGTGGAATTTGCATGACTCCGCCCACTGCCTCTCCCTTAACCCTTTCCTTGATCAGCAACTGAACATACTAGAGAGGTTTGGGGAGAATTCATCATGATTTATAGGAGTTGTAGGTACTGGGATGTATAGTTCACTTGCAATCTAAGAGCACTTTGAACTCCACCAATGATGGATCTGGAAATCACTTGGCACACAGAACCCCCATGACCAACAAAAATACTGGAGCTCTTTGAAGGAAATTGATTTGCGGGAGTTGTAGTTCACCTACTTCCAGAACTCTAACAATGATGGATCTGGACCACACTTGGCATGCATACCCGATATGCCCAAATTTGAATACAGTAGAGTCTCACTTATCCAACACTCGCTTATCCAACGTTCTGGATTATCCAACGCATTTTTGTAGTCAATGTTTTCAATACATCATGATATTTTAGTGTTAAATTAGTAAATACAGTAATTACTACATAGCATTACTGCATATTGAACTACTTTTTCTGTCAAATTTGTTGTCTAACATGATGTTTTGGTGCTTAATTTGTAAAATCATAACCTAATTGGATGTTTAATAGGCTTTTCCTTAATGCCTCCTTATTATCCAACATATTCGCTTATCCAACATTCTGCTGGCCCGTTTATGTTGGATAAGTGAGACTCTACTGTATATCGTGATTTTTGGGTGCTAAATTCATACATACAGTAATTACTACGTAGCATTACTGCATATGTTTTTATTGATGCGACATTGTTTTATTGCCGATCTTGTTTTATTGTTTTATTGCTGTTATTGTATTGTTGTCGGGCATGGCCCCATGTAAGCCGCTCCGAGTCCCTCCGGGGAGATGGGGCGGGATATAAAAACAAAAGTTGTTGTTATTATTATTATTATTATTATTATTATTGACACAACGACGTTGTATGACACAGCAAACAAGATAGATATGCTGGATTTCATATCACAAAATCACAAGTCGAACACTTCCCAAGTGTCTAGGACTGTGTGATGTATTTTCGGATGATGTGCGCAGATCCCAGTCGGGTGGCCTTTTGCAGTTGGCAGATCATAATTTTGTCAATGTCTATTGTTTCCAAATGCCGGCTGAGATCTTTTGCATGGTAACCAATGTGCCGATCACCACCGGGACCACCCGCACTGGTTTCTGCCAGAGTCTTTGAAGTTCAATCTTGAGGTCCTGAGAGCGGCTGAGTTTTTCCTGTTGTTTTTCATCAATGCGACTGTCACCTGGGATGGCAACATCAATGATCCAAACCTTTTTCTTTTCCATAACTGTGATGTCTGGTGTGTTGTGTTCCAGAACTTTGTCAGTCTGGATTCGGAAGTCCCACAGTATCTTTGCGTGCTCATTTTCCAATACTTTTGCAGGTTTGTGATCCCACCAGTTCTTTGCTGCTGGGAGGTGGTACTTGAGGCATAAGTTCCAATGAATCATTTGGGCCACATAGTTGTGCCTCTGTTTGTAGTCTGTCTGTGCAATTTTCTTACAGCAAAAATATGATCCATGATTTCGTCAGTTTCCTTGCACAGTCTGCATTTTGGGTCATCAGCTGATTTTTCGATCTTGGCCTTCATTGCCTTTGTCCTGATGTCTTGCTCCTGGGCTGCAAGGATCAGGCCTTCTGTCTCCTTCTTCAGGGTCCCATTCGTGAGCCAGAGCCAGGTCTTCTCCTTATCAGCTTTTCCTTCAATTTTGTCAAGGAACTTTCCATGCAGTGTTTTGTTGTGCCAGCTGTCAGCTCTAGTTTGTAGTGCGGCTTTCTTGTACTGGTTTTTTGTCTGCTGTGCTTTGAGGAGTTTCTGATTTTTGACTTCAATCAAAGCAGGTTCTTCACTTTGCTTGACATCTTCTGCCAGGGCATGTTCTTTTTCTTTGACTGCTTGTTTTACTTGCAAGAGTCCTCTGCCCCCTGATCTTCTAGGCAGATATAGTCGGTCAACATCACTGCGAGGGTGCAGTGAATGATGAATGGTCATGAGTTTTCTTGTTTTTCTGTCCAAATTTTCCAGTCCCATCTGTGTCCAATTTATGATGCCAGCAGTATATCTTATGATATTATTATTATTATTATTATTAAAGTACTTTTTCTGTCAAATTTGTTGTCTAACATGATGTTTTGGTGCTTAATTTGTAAAATCATAACCTAATTTGATGTTTAATAGGCTTCTCCTTCATCTTTCCTTATTATCCAACATATTCGCTTATCCAACGTTCTGCCGGCCCGTTTATGTTGGATAAGTGAGTCTCTACTGTACTAGCAGGTTTTAAGGGGAATTGGCCTTGATATTTAGGAATTGTGGGTCCCAGGATGTATAGTTCACCTGTAATCAATGAACACTCGGAACTCCACCAAAGATGGATTTGGACCAAACCTGGCACACAGAGCCCCCATGACCGGCAAAAATATACTAGAGGTCTTTGGGGGAAATTCACCTTGATTTGAGGGAGTTGTAGTTCACCTACTTCCAGAATGCACTGTGGACTCAATCAATGATGGATCCGGACCAAACTTGGCACACATACCTGATATTCCCACATTTGAATACTGGTCGGTTCTGAGGCCTGGGCATTTTGGAGTTGTAGGTACTGGGATGTATAGTTCACCTGAAATCAATGAATACTCGGAACTCCACCAAAGATGGATTTGGACCACACATGGCATGCATACCCGATAACCAATATGCCCAAATTTATATACTGGAGGGTTTTTGAGGGGAATTGGTGTCAGGACCCAGGCTGCAGAGCACCATGAACCATGCGCAGAGACCAGAATCTAACTAATATCTTTATTAAGGAAATATATAAAGTCAATAAAAACAAATGTAGAATATAGTTCAGAAGTAGACCTTTCAGGAAAGGTCAAATATAGTCCAGAGAAATATTGTCCAATATGTGATATTAAGGTCCAAAGTTATAATCCAATAACCGAAACACACACTTTGCCAAGCAAAGTGTGGGAAGAAGACAAGGTCCTTAGGTCCATAGAAACTTGGCAATTAGGCTGGAAGGCAAACTTGAAACTTGGCTAGAACAAGACTTGAAACAAGGCAACAAGAGTAAACAAGATCCGTGGGCAACGCGGGACAAGGCAAGGCTGGAAACTTGGTCCGGGAAACAGGGAACTGGAGTACGAAGTCTACACACGATCTCACTCCTCCAGCTGACGAATTGACTCCGCAAGGATTTCTTTGCGGGTAAACACCTATATAGGATCTTGCTTTCCCGCCAAGGAACACTTTCCCTGGGGAACAAGAAACGAAACCCATACTGTGTCCAGATGCATGACTCCTTAAGATTTCCCAAGGGAAACAGGCTTAATCAACTAATTGTCTGGCAGCAATCCTGGCGCTTCTGCGAATCGCCTCCCTAGCGCCTCTATCTTGATTATAATAATCCCGGCGAGAAAATGGGGGAGATTTCTGCTCAAGGCTTGTTTGGCTGACTTCTTGTGGGCAAACATCTTGCAGGTGCAAGGGCTCCAATTCTGGCTGAAACGGTGGAAAACCCAAGTTTTCCTCTTCATCTGCCACAATAGTACTAGGAACGGGACTACATGGCCCATGAGTCATCACAGTTGGTCTCAATATTTTGGAATTGTAGGTACCGGGATTTATAGTTCACCTGCAATCAATGGACACTCGGAATTCCATCAAAGATGGAATTGGGCCAAACTTGGCACACAGAGCCCTCAAGATCAGCAAAAAATACTGGAGGTCTTTGGGGGAAATTCACCTTGATTTGGGGGAGTTGTAGTTCACCTCCATCCAGAGAGCACTGTGGACTCAAACAATGATGGATCCGGACCACACTTGGCATGCATTCCCGATATGCCCAAATTTGTATACTGGAGAGTTTTGAGGGGAATTGGTCTCAACATTTTGGAATTGTAGGTCCCAGGATTTATAGTTCACCTGCAATCAATGAACACTCGGAACTCCACCAAAGATGGAACTGGACTAAACTTGGCACACAGAGCCCTCAAGATCAGCAAAAAATACTGGAGGTCTTTGAGGGAAATTCACCTTGATTTGGGGGAGTTGTAGTTCACCTCCATCCAGATCTGACTTTCCACTAACCTTTCCACGTTGGCCTTTGCAGAAAGCCGAAGAGGCTAAAAACAGGGCGGTGGATTACCTGCTGCAGAACGTGGAATCCGCGCAGAGTGCCTTCTCCCTGGCCATTGCCACCTATGCGCTCACCCTGACCCGGATGAACAACCTCAAGGCGCGACGGGCCTACGCCTTGCTCAAGGAGAAAGCGGTGGTCATCGGTAAAGACATGTAGACCCAGCCTGGGTGGAGTCCTTGGTGGCGCAGTGGGTTAAACCGCTGAGCTGCTGAACTTGCAGCGGTTCGAATCCGGGGAGTGGGATGAGCTCCCGGTGTTAGACCCAGCGTCTGCCAACCTAGCAGTTCGAAAACATGTAAATTACTAATAATATTACCATATAATGATATAGTCAGGTACGTAAAGGTTTTCCCCTGACGTTAAGTCCAGTCATGTCTGACTCTGGGGGTTGGCGCTCATCTCCATTTCTAAGCCGAAGAGCCGGCGTTGTCCGTAGACACCTCCAAGGTCATATGGCCACTGGCATGACTGCATGGCACGCCGTTACCTTCCCTTGATCTACTCACATTTGCATGTTTTCAAACTGCTAGGTTGGCAGGAGCTGGGGCTAACAGCGGGCGCTCATTCCGCTCCCGGGATTTGAACCTGGGACCTTTCGGTCTGCAAGTTCAGCAGCTCAGCGCTTTAACACACTGCGCCACCACCAGTACATGATATAGTACAATATAGTAATTTAATGCTATATTATATACTATGCTAATAATATATAGTATGTACATTTGATTTGTAAGCCGCTCTGAGTCCCCTCCGGGGTGAGAAGAGCGGGATATAAATGTAGTAAATAAATAAATAAATAAATAAATAAATGTGAGTAGATCAATAGGTACTGCTCCGGTGGGGAGGTAATGGCACTCCATGTAGTCATGCATTTTCCTGGCTTTTCCTTATGGATTCCTTAATACCTCCCTGCTTTTAAGCAGTGCCTATTTATCTACTCACATTTTGCTTTCAAACCGCTAGGTAAGCGGAAGCTGAGCTAAAGTCCAGGAGCTCATCCCGACCCAGGCTTCGAATTGCGGTAATGGCGTTCCATGCAGTCACGCCAGAGGCCACATGACCTTGGAGGTGTCTTCAGACAACGCCGGCTCTTCGGCTTATAAATGGAGATGACCACCAAGCCCTAGAGCACTTTTTAAGTGGAGGGCCAATTCATGGTCCCTCAGATTGTTGAGGGGCCGAATAATCATTTGAAGAAAAAAAATGAACAAATTCCTATGCTCACTGCACATGTCTTATTTGTAGTGCAAAAAAAACAACAACAACCAACAACAATCATTTATTTATTTATTTATTTGCTACATTTATACCCCGCCCTCTCTCACCCCGAAGGGGACTCAGAGCGGCTTACAAGTTGTATGTACATACAATATATTATATTATTAGCATAGCACAATATTAGCATTATATATTACTGTATTGTACTATACCATTATACCGTAATATTATTAGTAATATTACATTTAATATATAATATATAATTAATATTATTATATTATACAATATTATTATATTGTATTATTATTATTAGCCGCCCTGAGTCCCCTATTGGGTGAGAAGGGTGGGGTAGAAATACTGTAATAAATAAATAAATATTATATTGTATTACATTATAATATTTATTATCAATATTATATGTATACACAATATATTATATTACAGTAGAGTCTCGCTTATCCAACATTCTGGATTATCCAACGCATTTTTGTTGTCAATGTTTTCAATAGATCATGATATTTTGGTGCTAAATTTGTAAATACAGTAATTACTACATAGCATTAATGTGTAATGAACTACATTTTCTGTCAAATTTGTTGTATAACATGATGTTTTGGTGCATAATCCGTAAAATCATAACCTATTATGATGTTTAATAGGCTTTTCCTTAATTTCTCCTTATTATCCAACATATTCGCTTATCCAACGTCCTGCCGGCCCATTTATGTTGGATAAGTGAGACTCTACTGCAGGAGTCTTCAAACTTTTTAAGCCGAGGGCCGGTCCACAATCCTTCAGACTGTTGAGGGGCCGGATTATCATATGAAAAAAAATACAAACAAATTCCGATGCACATTGCATATGTCTTATTTGTAGTGCAAAAACAACAACAACAACAACAACAACAACAACAACAACAACGAACAATACAATATTTAAAAATAAAAACAATTTTAACCAACATACATTTATCAGGATTTCAATGGGAAGTGTGGTCCTGCTTCTGGCCAATGAGATAGTCAAGTTAATTAGGGTTGTTGTTGTTGTTGTTGTTGTGTGCCTTCAAGTCATTTCAGACTTTAGGCGAGCCTAAGTCTAAAATGTATTTATTTATTTATTATTTATTTACTGCATTTATTTACTACATTTGTATCACACCCTTCTCACCCCAAAGGGGACTCAGAGTGGCTTACAAATTATATGTACATACAATATATTATATTATTAGCATAGCACAATATTAGCATTAGATATTACTATATTGAACTATACCACTATACTGTAATATTATTAGTAATATTATGTGTAATATAGAATATAATATTATTATATGGTATTATTATTAGTGTTATATTGTATTACATTATAATATTATTATCAATATTATATGTATATACAATATATTATATTATAAAACTGAGGGCGGGGGCCAGGTAAATGAACTTGGAGGGCCGCATCCGGCCCCCGGGCCTTAGTTTGGGGACCCCTGCTCTACTGTATTACCATATCATTCATTTACAATATTTCATTTACGATATTGTTAAATGAAAAAACAATACAATATTTAAAAATAAAAATAATTTTAACCCACATACTGTAAACTTATCAGGATTACAGTGGGAATTGTGGGCCTGCTTCTGGCCAATGAGATAATCAAGTCGGATTGTTGTTGTTGTGCCTTCAAGTCATTTCAGACTTTGGG
>NW_026943818.1:7970256-8005256 GCF_035594765.1 Anolis carolinensis | reverse complement strand
GACTTCCCCTTCCATCTCCGGCGTTTGGAGGTGATACTCAATTATGGCCATGAGGAGGTGCTCTTGTTCCATTTTTCCATGGAACCTGTTGTCCTTAAACATCTCCAATCATTTTGCTGGCCTGTCTGCATGTGACACAGTTCTGCTTCTGTTCCTTGTCATTTATTTCGCTCTGTTTCCCTTCTTGTTGTCATCAAACAGGATACCATCAATGCCTTGGAGGCCCTGACCGAATACTCGGTCCTGATCAAACGGCTGGCGCTGGACATGAACATCAAGGTGGCCTCCAAGGCCCAGGGAGACTTCCATCACTACAGACTCACCCGGAACCATTACATTGGCGAACCCGTGGAAGTCAGTGGACTCGTGGCAAACAGATAAATATTTTCTATTTAATTTCAAGTTTTAAGATACGAAAGGGGAGTAGGGGATATCCCTTGGATATTTTTAGTCCTTGCTTAATAGTGTTGTGGTTTAGTCTGATGATGAAGGGGGATTTGGGTTTATGCAGGCTTACCAAGGAAATGTTGAAGGCTCTGAATTGTCAGAGGGGCCGCAGGCTAGCAGTGAAGCAGAAGTTTGTGATAAACAGACTAGTAATGAAGCAGAAGTCAGACAGGATTCAGAACATCAACAAGTCCCAGGTGGCTCTGGCAGCGAGTCAGAGGAGTCTTCCTTAGATAGGGATACAAGGTTAAGGTTAAGAATTTATCGTCCCAGACGTTCCCTTAGGAAAGCTGGTGAATGTGTGGGAACTCAAGGACAAAGGAATGCTTTCTTAGCCTGTAAGAATGGTTAAATGAGAGAGAATCAGGGAAAGATTTCAAACAAAGCAACGTTGATTTTGGAAGCTAGGTTCCTGCCTTGTCTATGCTCATGGAAAAGGATTCTTGCTTTTGTTCATGCCTAGGTCCTGTGTTTTGGATTGTATTTTGAGGTTTATACTGCCTTGTTTTCAGGACTGATTATATATATTAGAGACTTTGAACTATATTCTACAGATTGCCTTTGCATTTGGATTATTGCTTTCTTTACTGCTTTTTATTCAGACTTTGCTGTCTTTTTATTAATAAACTGTAAGAACCAAGTCTACTGTGGTGGAGTATGTGTTAAGAGCAAGGTGGACCAGCTCTGACGTGCAACAAATATATACAGTGGGCGTTCCAAGGTTTTCATCGAGTGTGGATTGCCGTTTTAATACACAATATGATTTATTATTGCCATTGTTTTAACTGAGAGCTGAATTAAGCATCTGTTGTCTTTCTTTGCATTTCCAGGTTGCCCCGGAAGATGATATCGAAATCCGCACCGGAAGTAACACCGGATTAGCGTCAGTCAGTGTAAGTGAATGAAGCATCGTTAGTATTATTGTTGGAGACCCCGATGACTCAGTGGGTTAAACCCTTGTGCTGGCTTTACTTCAAGGTTGGGTTGCTGACCTGAAGGTTGCCGGTTCGAATCCCACCTGGGGAGAAAGCGGATGAGCTCCCTGTTTCAGCTCCAGCTCCATGCAGGGACATGAGAGAAGCCTCTCACAGGATGGTAAAAACATCAAAAAAACATCCGGGCGTCCCCTGGGCAACGTCCTTGCAGACAGCCAATTCTCTCACTCCAGAAGCAACTCCGGTTGCTCCTGACATGAAAAAAAAATCGAAAAATAAGACATCCCCTGAAAATAAGACCTAGTGCATCTTTGGGAGCAAAAATTAATATAAGACACTGTCTTATTTTCGGGGAAACAGGATAGATAGATAGATAGATAGATAGATAGATAGATAGATAGATAGATAGATAGATAGATAGTTCCAGGAATAGATAGATAGATAGATAGAATGGTAGATAGATAGATAGATAGATAGATAGATAGATAGATAGATAGATAGATAGATAGATAGAGGAATAGATAGATAGATAGATAGATAGATAGATAGATAGATAGATCGATCGATCGATCCAGGGAGAGATAGATAGATAGATAGATCCATAATAGATACATACATAGATAGATCGATCCAGGGATAGATAGATACAGGAATAAATAGATAGATAGATAGATACAGGAATAGATAGATAGATAGATAGATAGATAGATAGATAGATAGATAGATAGATAGAGGAATAGATAGAGGAATAGATAGATAGATAGATAGATAGATAGATAGATAGATAGATAGATAGATAGATAGATCCAGGAATAGATAGATACATAGATAGATAGATAGATAGATAGATAGATAGATAGATAGATAGATGTGCATGTAGATAGATACATGGATACATACATACATACATAGAAGTATACATAGATACGTCCTTGCAGATGGCCAATTCTCTCACACCAGAAACAAACTGCAGGCTTTAGATCAAAGAGAAGTGCAGACAGAGGATGTTTTAGATTGCAATGTTTGTCCCTTAGCAACAGGGGAAAGGGAAACTGGTGAAAGGTCAATTTCTCTTGGGAATCGGCCTTCAGCTGGTGGAGAGTTTTCCCGTGATATCAGATTAGGTCTTCGGACGGAGGGAGTGAAGGATAGATTAATAAGATGTTCAAAGAGACTCCACAGGAAGTCCTTGAAACCCAGGTGTGTGAGGGATGATTTCATGGCTTCTTGGTCAGGCTTAGTTTAAATTAAGTGATGTTTACCGGTGTGAAGAACTGAGGCAGGGAGGAAACCTTTTAATCCCACCATACAGTTGCCACCAAAATGTAAAGATGTCTGGTCTTTTTATAACCACTGCCACCAATTATGGAGATGTCAGGCAGAGGATAATTCATTCTTTTTAATCTTCTTATTTACTTTAGATGGTATCGTGACTTAGTTTGAATATAGGTGTGACAGAGACTTAGATGGTTTAAAGAACAAAACAAGTTTATTTCATGTACAGAGCTTATGGTTGCAATAACTTCTTTAAGGCACTTAAATTACAAATAGATGTTGAGGTGTTCCAAGTTCCAAAATTCTTTCTCCTCTTCAATCAAACTATTATCAGATCTCTTGGATCTACTGGGATTACTTCCCCTTACTTCTCAGCCTCTACACATAACCCTAAACAAGCCACCCCACTTGCTTAGTCTGGCACTATTAGAGGTTTGCTTTCCTGGTTTCCCTACACCTGGAACCAGTCTATCTCCTGTGACTCTCAGATCACAGACTAATCTGGTTTTAAAACATTCCCTCCTTTTCTCTTCAAACGGTGGTTGGCTCCGCCCCCGTTGCTATGGTAACCTGCCTCAGAATGCTGAGCTGGTTACCTTCCCCCACGTATTATTAACTCTAATACTTACCCATTTTAAACATAGCCAAACATGACTTCTAAAACAAAATCAAACAAACATGTCATCCATAAATCAAAACAAAAACACACACTTCTTTACAACCGGTATTTCTCAGTGCTGACAACGTTGCCAAATGCTTCAGGTTTCCGTCTTAGCTCTCAAGTTCTCAAGTAATTGTCTTGCTCAGATGTGAGACCAATTGATTTCTGTGCTTCGAATTCATATAATTTTATTTTATTTGCAGCTGAGGAGCGTCTATTATAAGAGCAGCACTTCCGAAGACATCTGCAACTTTGAGCTGAAGATTGAAGTCAAGGCTGGTGAGAAAGTAATGCTTACTGGAAATGTCTAAAGGTGTACGAATATATAGAGGAAATGTGATTTTTAAGACATTTGAAAGGCCCACTTTCATTTACGGACAAGTTATTTTTCCTTTTCTTACAGAGAGGGTTTTCAATGAAATTTTAATTGCTATTTTATATCCACACACTGATATTTATTTTTAATTGTATTTCCTTTGTTTTAAGCTGTCATTAAATTGTGTAGTTGCGAGCTGCCATGAGTTGCCATGGGAAGAAATTATATAATAATAATAATAATAATAATAAGGTTTTAAATGTTTATTTTTGATACTAATAGTAGTAGTAATAGTAATAATAATAATACAGTAGAGTCTCACTTATCCAAGACTTGCTTATCCAAGGTTCTGGTTTATCCAAGGCATTTTTGTAGTCAATGTTTTCAATATGTCATGATATTTTGGTGCTAAATTCGTAAATACAGTAATTACAACATAACATTACTGCGTATTGAACTACTTTTTCTGTCAAATTTGTTGTATAACATGATGTTTTGGTGCTTAATTAGTAAAATCATAACCTGATGTTTAATAGGCTTTACCTTAATCCCTCCTTATTATCCAAAATATTCGCTCATCCAAGCTTCTGCCGGCCCGTTTAGCTTGGATAAGTGAGACTCTACTGTCAAAATAATAATAATAATAATAATAATAATAATAATAATAATAACAACAACAACAACAACAATTAAAACAATCCGGTTTTGACGAAAGTTAAATTTGCACTTTGGGACTTAATTCCGTCCAAAAATATGCCTGCAAATGTTCTGTGCAGAAAATAACATTGTTTTCTATGCAATTCTACCAAATGTGTGAATTTTGTAAAGCCTAAGTCACCAATTACAGCCCACAATATATTATTAATTATAATAATTTTATTTATTATTTGCCTCTTTTTCTGTTTCCTCTGGGAAACGCAGAAGATGATGGGAGGACAGCTTTTCACAGATCCTTCCATGAGATCCGGCGCTTGGAGGCCTGCGCAAAGTAAGTAGGTCCATAGATCACTATCGAACACAAGGAACGGTGATAACGATCGTGTTAATTGGGGTGGTTAACGAAGGGAGAATTATGTTCCCTTTGAGACATGAAAATACATAGCGTCTTTGCCGGCAACTTTGCCTTGTTAATATATACGAGGGTTGAATGAAAAGTAATACATCCACCTTCGTAACTCCTCAACAGATGGCAGTCCTGTTATGCGGCAGGTATTGGCTCGTTCAGTAGACTCTCCTCTACAGTTCCATTTGTAGGGAAGCCTTAGCATTGAACGGTTGTGTTGTTAAAGTGCAAAGTATGGAACCCTGCGCAGATGGGGAAGCCTTAGCATTGAAGGGTTGTGTTGTTAAAGTGCAAAGTATGGAACCCTGCGCAGATGGGGAAGCCTTAGCATTGAAGGGTTGTGTTGTTAAAGTGCAAAGTATGGAACCCTGCGCAGACGGGGAAGCCTTAGCATTGAAGGGTTGTGTTGTTAAAGTGCAAAGTATGGAACCCTGCGCAGATGGGGAAGCCTTAGCATTGAACGGTTGTGTTGTTAAAGTGCAAAGTATGGAACCCTGCGCAGATGGGGAAGCCTTAGCATTGAACGGTTGTGTTGTTAAAGTGCAAAGTATGGAACCCTGCGCAGATGGGGAAGCCTTAGCATTGAACGGTTGTGTTGTTAAAGTGCAAAGTATGGAACCCTGCGCAGACGGGGAAGCCTTAGCATTGAAGGGTTGTGTTGTTAAAGTGCAAAGTATGGAACCCTGCGCAGACGGGGAAGCCTTAGCATTGAAGGGTTGTGTTGTTAAAGTGCAAAGTATGGAACCCTGCGCAGACGGGGAAGCCTTAGCATTGAACGGTTGTGTTGTTAAAGTGCAAAGTATGGAACCCTGCGCAGATGGGGAAGCCTTAGCATTGAACGGTTGTGTTGTTAAAGTGCAAAGTATGGAACCCTGCGCAGATGGGGAAGCCTTAGCATTGAACGGTTGTGTTGTTAAAGTGCAAAGTATGGAACCCTGCGCAGATGGGGAAGCCTTAGCATTGAACGGTTGTGTTGTTAAAGTGCAAAGTATGGAACCCTGCGCAGATGGGGAAGCCTTAGCATTGAACGGTTGTGTTGTTAAAGTGCAAAGTATGGAACCCTGCGCAGTTGGGGAAGCCTTAGCATTGAACGGTTGTGTTGTTAAAGTGCAAAGTATGGAACCCTGCGCAGATGGGGAAGCCTTAGCATTGAACGGTTGTGTTGTTAAAGTGCAAAGTATGGAACCCTGCGCAGATGGGGAAGCCTTAGCATTGAACGGTTGTGTTGTTAAAGTGCAAAGTATGGAACCCTGCGCAGATGGGGAAGCCTTAGCATTGAAGGGTTGTGTTGTTAAAGTGCAAAGTATGGAACCCTGTGCAGACGGGAAGCCTTAGCATTGAAGGATTGTGTTGTTAAAGTGCAAAGTATGGAACCCTGTGCAGACGGGGAAGCCTTAGCATTGAACGGTTGTGTTGTTAAAGTGCAAAGTATGGAACGCTGCGCAGATGGGGAAGCCTTAGCATTGAACGGTTGTGTTGTTAAAGTGCGAAGTATGGAACCCTGCGCAGATGGGGAAGCCTTAGCATTGAAGGGTTGTGTTGTTAAAGTGCAAAGCATGGAACGCTGCAATGCAACTTAAGCAACATGCAGTCATTGAATTCTTGACCCCAAAGGAGATTCATCAGAGAATGCAAGCTGTTTATGGCGATTGTGTTGATGTGAGTCCTGTGCGTCGTTGGGTGAGTAAGTTTAAAGATGTTGAGGTGGGAACATATGACTTGCGTGACAGACAAAGAGTTGGACGTCCTGTGACAGCAACCACCGAGTTTCACAAGCAAAAGGTTGACTGATTGATTCAGGACAATTGTCGTATCACTCAGACAGAAATTTCAAGCATCATCGGCATTTCACAAGAATGTGTGGGTCATATTATTGCTTTGCTTGGCTATCGGAAGATCTGTGCACGATGGGGATTGCGAGACACCGGTTGCAGAAACAGAGTGTTGACTTCTCCCGTGACGGCTTCAGAAAACTTGTTCATCCTTGGCAGAAATGTATCCAATTGTCTGGTGATTATGTGGAAAAGTGAATAGTGGTAGTTCAAGAGCACGTTCTAAGGATTATTTCTGCATTTGATTTATTAAAATAGTCTCATCCAGACCCAAGTCACGAAGGTGGAGGCATAACTTTTCATTCAACCCTGGTATTTTGTAGAGGTGCACTGATTGCAGAACAGAAAATTGTATACAAGTCAAAGTCTGTGTGTTTGTTGGTTGCTTTGTACCCCAAGGGCTTCTTACAAAACTTGATGGATCGGGACCAAATTTGGCACACGTATCCTTCATGATCCAACTTAAAATAATTAGACTCTTTTTGGACCTTTTTCCGATGACGGATCTCTTTCTAAAAGAGGCTGTGAAATGAAACCACGCTCTTATTTTCCTTTCCGATATTTAGGTACAAGCCGTCTAGGTCTGAGCCGTCATCTCCTTCATCCCATGCAGTGATGGACTTTTCCCTTGTCAGCGGACAAGAAGCCAATATGGAGGATTTATCCATCGTAAGTAAGGTTTTCACCATGATTTATTTATTTACAATATTTATATTCCTCTCTTCTCATCTTGAAGGGGACTCAGGGCAGATCACAATGTATTGTGTATTGTAAATGCAATTAAATAAAAGCTGTTTTTGACATATAACACAGACAGACAGACAGTAAATCTATATATATAAAATGATAAAGTTGTTTGCGCAGTGACTATAACAACAAAACTAAACATCCCAGAAATACGAAATTTGGCAACACAATGCAAAAGGCTTGCCTCCAGGTTACAACAACACAAACACACCACAAAACCGCAATCCAGACCCACAAAGCTCATAACAACGCATCATGCGATAACAACACAACTAAACGCCCCAGAAATACAAAACTTGGCAACACAATGCAAAAGCCTTGCCTCCCAGTTGTAACAACACAACCACACCACAAAACCACCCAGGACCCACAAAACTCACAACAACGCATCGTGACTATAACAACACAACTAAACGCCCCAGATATACGAAACTTGGCAACACAATGCAAAAGCCTTCCCTTCAGGTTGTAACAACACAACCACACCACAAAACCACAATCAGGACCCATAAAAGTCACAACAACGCATCGTGACTATAACAACACAACTAAATGCCCCAGAAATACAAAACTTGGCACACAACTAAACGCCCCAGAAATATAAAACTTGACAACACAACGCAAAAGCCTTGCCTCCCGGTTGTAACAACACAACCACACCACAAAACCACAATCTGGACCCACAAAACTCACAACAATGCATCGTGACTATAACAACACAACTAAACATCCCAGAAATACGAAACTTGGCACACAACTAAACGCCCCAGAAATATGAAACTTGACAACACAACGCAAAATCCTTGCCTCCCAGTTGTAACAACACAACCACACCACAAAACCACAATCCGGACCCACAAAACTCACAACAACGCATCGTGACTATAACAACACAACTAAACGCCCCAGAAATACAAAACTTGGCAAAATAATGCAAAAGCCTTGCCTCCCGGTTGTAACAACACAACCACACCACAAAACCACACCGGACCCACAAAATTCACAACAACGCATCATGACTACAATAACACAACTAAACGCCCCAGAAATACGAAACTTAGTAACACAACACAAAAGCATTCCCTCCCGATTGTAACAACACAACCACACCACAAAACCACAATCCGGACCCACAAAACTCACAACAATGCATCGTGACTATAACAACACAACTAAACGCCCCAGAAATACAAAACTTGGCACACAACTAAACGCCCCAGAAATACAAAACTTGGCACACAACTAAACGCCCCAGAAATACAAAACTTGGCACACAACTAAACGCCCCAGAAATACAAAACTTGGCACACAACTAAACGCCCCAGAAATACAAAACTTGGCACACAACTAAACGCCCCAGAAATACAAAACTTGGCACACAACTAAACGCCCCAGAAATACAAAACTTAGCAACACAACACAAAAGCCTTGCCTCTCAGTTGTAACAACACAACCACACCACAAAACCACAAAACCACAATCCAGACGCACAAAACTCACAACAACGCATTGTGACTATAACAAATACAAATTTGACAACACAACTCATCCACCTCCCCAATCCCTACATTCACATTTGGCCTCCAAAAAAACAATTACAATAATAACAATGACAGCAACAACAACAACAAGAATCAACACCATCACAGGCAAGAAACAACCAGGCACTGAGGCTGAGAGGCCAGTCAGTGCTACACTGGGCCTCCAAAAAACAATACAGTAGCATCTAACTTATCCAACCTTCATAATCACTACAACAACAATAATAATAAACGCCTACACAGGCAAAACAAAAAAAGGACTATTGTACCACAATAAAAATATAAACCGCACTCAGCAGAATCAGACATTACAATTAACAACAAACCAAAGACAACAGGGATCTCAAGCAATTATCAATCAACACAAAAATTGAAGAAGGTAACAGACTTCAAATACTACTACTAATGTGAGTATAAAGAAGGGTGGAGGTCACAGCATCAATACAACCTAATGTAGACTGAACAACACCACCAGACTAAGCCACAGCAACGCGTGGCCGGGCACAGCTAGTACAATATAATAATCTATATATATAAAAGAGTGATGGCATCAGGGCAGAGGACAAAACAACAAAACTACAGGCCCCCCAAACTCAAAATTTGACAACACAACCCATCATTCACGGCTCTCGGTTGATACAACAAAAAGAAAAGAAAAATAAAGTCCTAATTAGAGGGAGAGGAATAATAGTTTTTATCCAATTGCTGCCAGTTAGAAGGCTAGGCTCCGCCCACTTGGTCTCCTAGCAACCGACTCAGCCCAGGGGACAGGCACAGTTAGGCCTCACTTAGGCCTCTTTCACAGATTATCAGATTTTAACTGGATTATATGGCCGTGTAGACTCAAGGCGCTTCCACACAGCTATATAACCCAGTTAGAATCTTATATTATCTGCTTTGAACTGGATTATCTTGACTCCACACTGCCCTATAATCCACTTCAGTGTGCATACTAAACATAAAGACAACCATACAACAGATATTCAATACCACCACTACCTCAACAATTTCTCACCAACACCACCAGACAACGCCACAGCAACGCGTGGCCGGGCATAGCTAGTATTAATTATATATTACATATAACATGTAATATTATTAATAATATTACAATATATAGATATAGTACAATATGGTAATTTATTGCCAGTATTGTGCTATGCTAATAATATAGTATTGTATGTAAATTTAATTTGTAAGCCGCTCCGAGTCCCCTTCGGGGTGAGAAGGGCGGGATATAAATGTATTAAATAAATAAATAAATAAATAAATGTAATTTAATATTTTCGAACTTGCGGCTTCATGAGGTTATGCTCGATTCTGGCCACCGGGGGGAGCTCCTGCTTCATCCACTGTGACACCGAGTCCTTTTGATCGTAGTACTTCCTCCTTGCTCTTTGGTCGCCGGCAGTTTTATGGTGTCATAAATTAAATTAAATTAAATTAAAAACCTCCCCACATTACGCAATCCCTAAATTTTCTATTCACAGTCGCAGCTGTTTTCGAACTGCTTAGGTGGAGAGTGAGCTAGGCTATTAAACAGTCGGGAGCTCAATCCAACGCGGGCCTCGAACTGATGTTTTTATTCAATCCATGTTTTCTTGATCTGTGTTGTTGATATGTTTTATTGATTGGTTTAATTTATGTGTTTTGCTATGTCTGTTATTTTTGGGCTTGGCCCCATGTAAGCCGCCCCAAATCCCAAGTGGGGTATAAAAATAAAGTTATTATTATTATTATTATTATTATTATTATTATTAGTAGTAGTAGTAGTAGTATTAACCCTGATTGGTTTGGTTGTGGTTTTTTAATGCAGTTCAAAGCTCAAAAAATTGTATGCCAATCGTATGGAAATCGTATGCAAAAATGTGTTTGTTAGAGAAGATAATATTTAATTCTATTTGTATGTTTGTATATCTTTTACTTTTTAAATTGTATCAAAGTAGGCTACAAATGATAATAACAATACTATTATTATTATTATTATTATTATTATTATTATTAATAATAATAATAATAATAATAATAATAATAATAATAATAAAAGAAATTATATAATACACTTTTCTAGTAGTATATTATATTTATAGGAATCTCTCCCTTTTCTAATCAAGTTCAAGTAGAATCTGCCAACAGGCAAATGGGTTTATTTCTGTTGCTGAACCAACGGTAATATGTGTCTTTTGATTGTACCGTAGTACTTCATCCTTGCTCTTTGCTTGCCGGCATTTTTATGGTGTCGTAAATTATATTAATAATAATAATAGAAATTATATAATGCTCTTTTCTAGTAGTGTATTATATTTATATGAATCTCTTGCTTTTCTAATCAAGTTCAAGTAGGATCTGCCAACAGGCAAATTTTTATTTACAGTAGAGTCTCATTTATCCAACATAAACGGGCCGGCAGAATGTTGGCTAAGCGAATATGTTGGATAATAAGGAGGCATTAAAGGAAAGCCTATTAAACATCAAATTAGGTTATGATTTTATAAATTAAGCACCAAAACATCATGTTATACAACAAATTTGATAGAAAAAGTAGTTCAATACGCAATAATGTTATGTTGTAATTACTGTATTTACAAATTTAGCACCAAAATATCACGGTGTATTGAAAACATTGACTACAATAATGCGTTGGATAATCCAGAACATTGGATAAGCGAGTGTTGGATAAGTGAGACTCTACTGTATTTATTTATTTATTTTTCAAACTTATATGCCGCCACTTCCCTAGGGCTCGGGGCGGCTTACAAGAACCAACTAAATGGGTTTATTTCTGTTGCTGAACCAACAGGAATAAGTGTCTTTTGATCGTAGTACTTCCTCCTTGCTCTTTGCTCGCCGGCATTTTTACGGTGTCGTAAATGATATTCAATTAATCTCCCCGTATGAAGTGGTCCCTAAATTCTCTTGGGGGACTGTGTCCGCATCTATTTGAGAACCGGTTTCCTCTCCTTCTTCCCAGCTTGCCAATATGATCGACCCGCTGATTTCGAATTTCGAGGTCAAAGATGGACGGGTCGTGATGCAACTCGATTCGGTGAGTCCCCCACGTTGTTGTTGTAAAGACGGAGGAGCAAGACGGCAACGCATGTGGATCCTAACTTGTTTCCTTCCAATAGATCCCCTCCAACGAATTCCTGTGCGTCGGTTTCCGGATCACGGAGCTATTCCGCGTGAGCATGCCGAGCCCTGGGACCTTCACTGTCTATGAGTATCATGACCCGAGTAAGGAGGCACTTCCGGCTGGTTTTCTTCGTAGCTTCCTTTTTTTTTTTTTTGAATATTTTTATTACATTACTATTAATTTGTTACAAAGAAAAGAAAAATCTTTACAATTCATATAATTAAGTCTTTTCCTTTCCCCCAGTGTTCTACCTGTTGTGCTCCCCATCGCCGGAGTCCATTTCTTTATAGTCCAACCAGAACCTCATTTCTTCTGGTGGGGGTTGATTCCCATCTTCTCTCCTTAATGTTTCTTCAACAAATTTCTTCCATATACTTTCAAAATCATTTTTCTTCCTTAGGCCTTTTTTGACATTTAAATTGCATGTTAATTTATTTATCATTTATTGCTAATTTCCAAATTTCCTTGTACCAATCTTCTATTTTAATTTCCACCTCCTCTTTCCAATTTCTTGCTATTAATAACCTTGCAGCCGTTAGCAACATTGTTACCAAATTCTTTTCATTTTCTTTCCATTCATCTCTATATATAAAAGAGTGATGGCATTACGGCAGCGGACAAAACAACAAAAGTAAACACCCCACAACCTCGAAAATTGACAGCACAACCCCTCATCCATGCCTCTAGGTTGATACAACAAAAAGAAAAGAAATATAAAGTCCTAATTAGAGCGAGAGGAATAATTGTTTTTATCCAATTGCTGCCAGTTAGAAGGCTAAGCTCCGCTCACTTGGTCTCCTAGCAACCCACTCAGCCCAGGGGACCCTTTACCTTAACTACCACCAATTCCTTAATACTTTATTTCCCATACCACCATACTTCGCCACAGCAACGCGTGGCCGGGCACAGCTAGTCTATATATATAAATGAGTGATGGCATCACGGTGACCAACAAAACAACAAAACTACAGGCCCCCCAACCTCGAAATTTGACAACACAACCCATCATCCATGCCACTAGGTTGATACAACAAAAAGAAAAGAAAAATAAAGACCTAATTAGAGGGAGAGGAATCATTGTTTTTATCCAATTGCTGCCAGTTTAGAGGGCTAATCTCTGCCCACTTGGCCTCCTAGCAACCCACTCAGCCCAGGGGACAGGCACAGTTGGGCCTCACTTAGGCTTCTTCCACAGATTATCTAATTTGCACTGGATTATATGGCAGTGTAGACTCAAGGCCTTTCCACACAGCTATATAACCCATTTAGAATCTTATATTGTCTGCTTTGAACTGGATTATCTTGACTCCACACTGCCAGATAATCCAGCCTTCCAAGCAGCAAGTCTATTCCTTTGTATTCCAACTCATCAAACAAGGATTCCCATAAGAAGAAAATGGCCAGGCTTTGAGGCTGCAAGGCTATTCACTGCTATTCCACCTGGCCAACAAAGCATTCACATAAGCCACAGCAACGCGTGGCTGGGCACAGCTAGTCTGTATTGTAAATAGATAACAGTATAGTCGCTGGGTTTATATTGATTTTTTTTCATGATACTCTCTATTTCTACTATGACCTTTCCCCAAAAACTCTGTACATACTTACATTCCCACCACATATGAATATATGTCCCCCTTTCTTGACAACCCCTCCAACATTTTTCTGAACAACTCTTATCCATATTATGTATCTTTATTGGGGTCAAATACCACTTCCATACTATCTTGTAGTAGTTTTCTTTTATTCTAATTGATAAATTTTTGAGATACCTTGCTTTCCATAATTTTTCCCAATTTCTTTCTCCTACTTTCATTCCCAGTTCTTCCTCCCATATTTCCCTTATTTATATCCCTTTCCTCCCACCTTTAATCTCTATTAATATTTTATATATCATACTGGTTATCCCTTTCGGATATTCATTTCCCTCTTTAGTCTGTTCTTTTAATACTATATTTTCAAATTTTGTTGGCTCTCTTTCCTCCCAGCTCTTTCTTTGCCAATTTTGGAACCATTCATCTAATTGGACCCAATGAAGCCATGATATATTTAAATCACCTAGGATTCCCTTTATGTTGTTTTCCTCCTTTATTTGTTCCCTCCAACTCCCAATTTTGTCTAATTTCTTCCTTTTCAATTCCTTATCCATCACGTTTTTTAAGTCCATTATCACTGGCATTATTTTAGAGTTCTCTTTAATGAGGTGGCTTTTATATTTATTCCATATTGTTAATATGTTTTTTAATGATACATTTCCCATTTGGTTGATTTCCTTTTTTGAATATTCCTTAAAAATATATATTTTCTACCCAAAAAGTATCAAAATATTACAAAAAAACCCTCAAACAAATGTTGGAAATGCGAAGACCAAGTAGGAACGTTCTTCCACTGTTGGTGGACTTGCAAAAAAGCGAAGAAATACTGGAAAGAAATCCATCAGGCAATACAAAAGATGTTGCAAATTAAAGTAGACTTAGACCCAAAATACTTTCTCCTGGGGATGCTCAACATTGAAAATAACAAAAACAAAGAGATGCTTTTCAATTATCTTACTACGGCGGCTAGAATTACATATGCCAAATACTGGAAAAAGAAAGAAATTCCTGAATTAGGCTGTTGGTTAATTAAGGTTATGGAAATAATGAATATGGATAAATTGACGTACTTACTAAAAAATAATTATGGTATTCCAAAAAAGCAAACAAACTGGGATCCGATTAAAAAATACTTGGTAGAAATGCAAATGAAGGTGCTAATATAATTTGTAAAGAAGGTTGGTACATCAACCGAAAGCAATATGAAGACGCGGTCACCAAATAGAGAGAAGGAAAGAAAAAGAATAGAAAAGAAGTAAAAAACAAACTTCTTAAAGTAGCAGTGGAAGAGATGGAAGTCACTCTTTTGGATTTTATTACTATATCTGTTTTTGTTCTGTTTATGTTTATATGTTATGTAACTTTCTGTGTCCTTTCCTTTTTTATTATTATCATTACTTCCCTCTCCTCGCCAAGAATATGTTTGGTGTTTTTTCCCCGTTTTTTGCTTTTGTTTGAGCTTTTCTTCCCCCCCCCCCCCCCCCTGTTTTCTCCTTTCACTCTATTTCTCCCACCTTTTTTTTTGGAATGTATTCTCACTGTAAACTATAACTGCTAAACCAATAAAAACTATTTAAAATATATATATATATATATATATTTTCTAATCTCGTTTCTATATCTTTAGTAATTATTTCCATCCAGTTCTTCGTAGCTTCCAATGTGCTGGCATTTGCAAAGCTTTGGGCATCGGCCAGATTTCCTAAATCTCAAATTTTCCCTGGTTCAGCGATTCTGCAGCTCAAGCAAATGGACAAAACTTGGCTCTTGCACCTCTTCATGGTGTCAATTGAATGTGCCACGGAAGTTGAAGGAAATCCCCTTGCAAACAGAAAAGTAACAGAATTGAATCAGGGACTTCCTGTTGCTGTTTCTGTTTGCTTGCTATTCTTATCAAGTTCAAGTTCACTTTATTACAGTCAATGATGAGCTCATAAACTACGAGGGTTGAATGAAAAGTAATGCCTCCACCTTCGTTACTTGGGTTTGGATGGGAATATTGTAATAAATCAGACTCAGAAATACTGTATATCTATATATAAAAAAGGGTAATGAAATTTCGGCCTAGGACAAAACAACAAAACTGCACATCCCAGAAACACTAAACTTGGCAGCACAACCAAGCACATCCATGCCTCTACGTTCATACAACAAAAAGAAAAGAAAAATAAAGTCCTAATTAGAGGGAGAGGAATAATGAGAGTCAAGCCATGAGAGTCAAGACAAAGATCCACCCAGAGGAAAGGTGTTCTTACCATACATCAAGGGAACTACTGACCGCATAGGGAAGCTGATGAAGAAGCACAACCTACAAACTATCTACAGACCCACGAAGAAAATCCAACAAATGCTACGGTCAGCGAAGGACAAGAGGGATCCTCTCTCTTCTGCAGGAGTCTACCGGATACCATGCAGCTGTGGACAAGTCTACATAGGGACCACCAAACGCAGCATTGCCCAAACAAGAGTCAAAGAACATGAAAGGCACTGCAGACTAATTCAACCAGAGAAATCAGCCATAGCAGAGCATTTGATGAACCAGCCTGGACACAGAATACTATTTGAGAACACAAAAATGCTGGACCATTCTAACAACTATCATGTCAGACTACACAGAGAAGCCATTGAAATCCACAAGCATGTGGACAACTTCAACAGAAAGGAAGAAACCATGAAAATGAACAAAATCTGGCTACCAGTATTAAAAAACTCAAAAATCAGAACAGTAAATAAAAAGCAATACTCTGAA
Source organism: Anolis carolinensis (assembly GCF_035594765.1). Taxonomy (NCBI): domain Eukaryota; kingdom Metazoa; phylum Chordata; class Lepidosauria; order Squamata; family Anolidae; genus Anolis; species Anolis carolinensis. Next base: position 7,988,965 of record NW_026943818.1, on the reverse strand, counting down.
AACAGAGGATTTCCAGACATGAATCAACCAAGGGCAGTTAACGACTCTAAACAAAGGATGCCCCAGAGGCAGGAAGAAGACAGCAGATAAGCTTTTCAATGCTAATTAAAGTGATTAACTACACAACATTCACACTGACCTCTCTCACCCTAGACTTTCCACAGATATATATTAACCTCTTTGCTTAGTTTTCTCCATACCTCACAACCTCTGAGGATGCCTGCCATAGATGTGGGCGAAACGTCAGGAGAGAATGCTTCTGGAACATGGCCACACAGCCCGAAAGACATACAACAACCCAGAGGAATAATTGTTTTTATCCAATTGCTGCCAGTTAGAAGGCTAAGCTCCGCCCACTTGGTTTCGTAGCAACCCACTCAGCCCAGGAGACAGGCAGAGTTAGGCCTCACTTAGGCCTCTTCCACACTGCCGATAAAATACAGATTATCTGATTTGAACTGGATTATATGGCAGTGTAGACTCAAGGCCCTTCCACACAGCTATAGAACCCATTTATAATGGACTTAATGTAAGGTAAAACCTTTACCCTTGACCTTAACTACCATCAATTCCTCAATACTTTATTTCCCATACCACCATACTTCGCCACAGCAACGCGTGGCCGGGCACAGCTAGTAAAAATATAAAATACAATACAAATCAATTAAAATTAATTAACTAAATTAATTACAACAACATTCATTAAAATACAGTGATAAATAAACAGATGGGCGCATCAGGAGTCCCCAGTGGTGCAGTGTGTTAAAGTGCTGAGCTGCTGTATTATCCACTGCTGAGTTAATGCAGTTTAATTGTCCTGCCTCAATGCTATGGAATCCTGAGAGTTGTTGTAAAATACATATATATATATTTATATATCCCCAGTGGTGCAGAGGATTAAACCACTGAGCTACTGAACTTGCTGACCGAAAGGTCGGTGGTTCGAATCCGGGGAGCGGGGCGAGCTCTCGTTGCCAGCCCCAGCTCCTGCCAACCTAGCAGTTCGAAAACATGCAAATGTGAGTAGATCAATAGGTACCGCTCCGGCAGGAAAGTAACGGCACTCCATGCAGTCATGCCAGTGGCCACATGACTTTGGAGGTGTCTGCGGACAGTGCCGGGTCTTCAGCTTAGAGTCGGACATGATTGGACTTAATGTTAGGGAAAAACCTTTACCTTTATACATTATTATTATTATTATTATTATTATTATTATTATTATTATTATTTGTGTTTCTTCTCTCATACCCCCTTTGCCCAACTCTCTGGCTGGAGATTTCTGACATTTCCCCCCTTTTTTCATACACAGACAAGAAGTGCTCTAAGTTTTACAATCCTTACGGAGAGGAGTCGCTTGTCCAACTGTGTGAAGGCGCCGAGTGCAAGTGCATGGAAGGTAAAGAGAAGAAATCCCCACCGAATTCAGTTCAATTTACTGATTTCAGGCTTTAATTTGATGCTAGGTTTTTAATATTATTTCCATATGTGGGATTTTATGCCAGTATTTGTTTGTTTTATGGAGGCATTGAATGTCTGCCATTGTATGTTGGAATCCGCCCTGGAGTCCACTTGGGGAGATAGGGCAGAATACAAATAAAGTTATTATTATTATTATTATTATTATTATTATTATTATTATTATTATCAACACAACGACGTTGTATGGCACAGCAAACAAGACAGATATGCTGGATTTCGTTTCGCAAAACCACAAGTCGAACACTTCCCAAGTGTCTAGGACTGTGTGATGTATTTTCTGATGATGTGTGCAGATCCCAGTAGGGTGGCCTTTTGCAGTTGGCAGATGGTGATTTTGTCAATGTCTATTGTTTCCAAATGCCGGCTGAGATCTTTTGGCACGGCACCCAGTGTGCCCATCACCACTGGGACCACCTGCACTGGTTTCTGCCAGAGTCTTTGAAGCTCAATCTTGAGGTCCTGAGAGCGGCTGAGTTTTTCCTGTTGTTTTTCATCAATGCGACTGTCACCTGGGATGGCAACATCAATGATCCAAACCTTGTTCTTTTCCACAACTGTGATGTCTGGTGTGTTGTGTTCCAGAACTTTCTCAGTCTGGATTCGGAAGTCCCACAGTATCTTTGCGTGCTCATTTTCCAATACTTTTGCAGGTTATTATTATTATTATTATTATTATTATTATTATTATTATTATTAGGACAGGCTTTCCGCAAAGTTTGCTTAGAGGTATAGCTGTGGCTCAAAACACAGGTGCATGACTGCAAAGGTGGGCAATGCATCGCTCTCTAGGTGTTTGCTGAACTGCAACTCCCATCACATCCAATAGCGAAGAATGCTGGGAATTGCAGTCCAGCAATATCTGGAGCAAAGGTGAGTTGCCAGCCCTAATGATACAGTATTATATAATTCCAAAACTAATAATAATAATAATCCCTCGATGGATTGTCACCTTGCCGTGGTGAGGGGGCTTGCGTGTTCCGATGAACCTGTGGGCACTGGAGTGATGCACTCCCAGGAGTGGCCGCAGGGGAGGTTCCAGACCAAGCACAATCCGAAGACCCAAAGACCTCAACGGCGGAGCAGGCGGAGGATAACATGGTACATGTTACAACGGCTGTGAAGGCGGAAGAAGGCTGCAACAGACTGAGAAGCCACTGTCGTTGTGTTAACCACACCACTGCTGGAACCTCACTCTGTGAAGACTGTGTGTTGACCGGCCGTGCACCGACCTCCACACATTAAAAAAAATCACGCACAGGCGTCTTCCAACAAAAATAAAAACAAACCTACAAAAGTCCCATGGCGATCAGCGAGTGGCGACGGGGGCAGGACTGTGAAATCTGGAAGCCCCTAGTCACAGACTGGCACATGGGCGGTGGATATGGACTCAGTCGTTCTACCTCAAGGACCGAGGCAGTTGAGTAGTCCGGCAGCTGTATCCATGACTGAGCAGCCCTTTTTAGGATCCGCTCTGCTCACCCCACACGGGGAAGGGGCTAGAAAAGGTGCCCTAAACATAGTCTGCCTCTCCTACCCTGACTGGACTGCCGCGTCCAGAGGGGTCACCACTCTGCGGCCAAAAAAGAAAAATGAACTTTGGAACATGGAACGTACGGACATTGTTAGATAACACTGACAGCGAGCGCCCCGAACGCAGGACTGCTCTCATTGCAAGAGAGCTGGGACGCTTCAAGATCGACATAGCAGCCCTTCAGGAGACCCGGAGAGCAGGAGAGGGGCAGCTGAAGGAAGAAAAGGGAGGCTACACCTTCTTCTGGAAGGGACTACCTGAAGAAGAGCGAAGAAGAATACACGGAGTTGGCTTTGCTATCAGAAACGACCTGGTGAAGCACCTGACTGAAGCACCCACTGGCATCAACGAACGACTTTCAACCCTCCGAATTAACCTTGCCAAAAACCAACAGGCAACCATCATATGCGCCTATGCACCAACTCTAGATGCTGACGAAGACATCAAGGAAAAATTTTACTGTCAGCTGGATACCATCCTATCGGAGATACCTAAGGAGGACAAAATCATCCTCCTGGGGGACTTTAACGCAAGAGTCGGAAGGGACTCTGACCTGTGGCCAGGGATCATAGGAAAAGACGGGGTCGGAAACAGCAACTCGAATGGCATCTTGCTTCTCACCAAATGCGGAGAGCACAACCTTGTCATCACCAACACGCTCTTCCGCCAGAAAAACAAGCTCAAGACATCATGGAAGCACCCTCGGTCAAAGCATTGGCACCTCCTGGACTATGTTATCACACGTGCCAGAGACCGCCGCGATGTGCTTCTCACAAGAGCCATGACAGGTACTGATGACTGCTGGACAGACCACAGGCTAATCCGATCCACGATGGCTATCAAGATCGTCCCCAAACGCAGACTCCAAGGAAGGAAAACAAGGCGAAAAATGAACACCCAAGCCCTTCAGGTGCCCTCCAAACGAGCCCTTCTCCAAACAACACTCAAAGATCATCTACCCACAGAACACCCCGAAAATGTTGAGGAACATTGGAACAAACTGAAGACCTCCATCATCACAGCCTGCGAAGAAAGCATTGGATACCTAACTAAGAAACATCAAGACTGGTTTGATGATAACGACAAAGAGATCCAACAGCTGATTGATAACAAAAGGAAAGCCTTCCAAACATGGCAGAGAGACACCAACTGTGCTGCCAAGAAAAAGATCTATGCCAGTGCAAAAGCCGAGGTCCAAAGAAGGACCAGAGAACTCAAGAACATCTGGTGGACAAAGAAGGCTGAAGAAATCCAACACCTTGCAGATACCCATGACGCTCAGGGATTTTTCAAAGCCACAAAGATCATTTATGGACCAAGAAACCATGGCATACAGCCCCTACGCTCATCAGATGGAACCAAAATTCTGAAGGACAAAACATCAATTGCACTACGTTGGAAAGAGCACTACCAGAACCTGCTGAATCGCAGCTCCAATGTGGCCGAAGAGACCCTCTCACAAATCCCGCAACAACAAACCAGGGATGAGCTTGCAGCACTGCCTAGTTTGGAAGAAGTCAGCAATGCCATCAGCCAACAAAAAAACAACAAAGCTAGCGGACCTGATGGGATTCCCGCTGAAATCTTCAAAGAGGGTGGACCTGAGCTGATGCAACAACTCCACCAGCTTATTGAAAAGGTGTGGATGACCGAGAAAATCCCAGCAGACTTCAAGGATGCCACCATCATCACCCTTTTCAAGAAAGGGGACAGAACAGACTGCGGGAACTATCGTGGTATCTCCCTTCTAACCTCCGCCGGGAAAATCCTCGCAAGAATCCTTGCAAACCGCCTTCTCCCTGTCTCAGAAGACACCCTCCCAGAATCCCAGAATGGCTTCCGCCCCTCCAGAGGAACAGTGGACATGATCTTCACTGCTCGACAGCTCCAAGAAAAATGCAGGGAACAAAACCAACCTCTGTACATGGCATTCATTGACCTTGCAAAGGCATTCGACACAGTGAATCGCAGCGCTCTCTGGACCATCCTCCAAAAAATCGGGTGCCCTGACAAATTTGTGAACATCCTGCGGCTCCTCCATGATGACATGATGGCAACAGTCTTGGACAGCAACGGCTCCCAAAGTGACCCATTTAAGGTTGAATCAGGTGTCAAGCAGGGATGTGTTATTGCCCCCACCTTATTTTCCATCTTCATCGCTATGATACTTCACCTTGTTGATGGGAAGCTTCCCACCGGAGTGGAAATCATCTATCGGACAGATGGCAAGCTATTTAACCTCAGCAGACTGAGAGCCAAAACCAAGGTCACCACAACATCTGTTATAGAACTCCAATATGCTGATGACAACGTAGTCTGTGCGCGTTCAGAAGAAGACCTACAAGCCACTCTAAACACCTTCGCAGAAGCATACGAGAAGCTCGGCCTCTCACTGAACATCGAGAAAACCAAAGTGCTCTTCCAACAGGCACCAGCTAATCCCTCTGCAAAGCCAGGAATACAGCTTAACGGTGCAACATTAGAAAATGTTGACCATTTCCGCTACCTTGGTAGCCACCTCTCCACAAAAGTCAACATCGACACTGAAATACAACACCGCCTGAGCTCTGCGAGTGCAGCATTTTTCCGTATGAAGCAGAGAGTGTTCGATGACCGGGACATCCGTAGAGAGACCAAGGTGCTTGTTTATAAAGCCATTGTCCTCCCAACCCTGCTCTATGCCTGCGAAACGTGGACTGTGTACAGACGTCACACCAAACTCCTGGAGCGTTTCCATCAGCGTTGTCTCAGGAAAATCCTGCAAATCTCTTGGGAAGACAGGCGGACAAATGTCAGCGTGCTTGAGGAAGCAAAGACCACCAGCATTGAAGCGATGCTCTTACGCCATCAACTCCGTTGGACTGGCCACGTTGTCCGAATGCCCGATCACCGTCTCCCAAAGCAGCTCCTCTACTCTGAACTCAAGAATGGGAAACGGAATGTTGGAGGGCAGGAAAAGAGATTTAAAGATGGGCTCAAAGCCAACCTTAAAAACTGTGGCATAGACACTGAGAACTGGGAAGCCCTGGCCCTTGAGCGCTCTAATTGGAGGTCAGCTGTGACCAGCAGTGCTGCGGAGTTTGAAGAGGCACGAACGGAGGGCTTAAGGGAGAAACGTGCCAAGAGGAAGGAGCGTCAAGCTAACCCCGACCGGGACCGCCTTCCACCTGGAAACCGATGTCCTCACTGCGGGAGAATATGCGGGTCAAGAATCGGTCTCTTCAGTCACCTAAGAACACACGCCCAAGATACCAAGGTTGGAAGACCATCGTCCTCGAACGTCGAGGGATCGCCTAAGTAAGTAACTAAGTAAGTAAGTAATAATAATAATAATAATAATAATAATAATAATAATAATAATAATAATAATTGTGCGGTTTTCTGGCATTGTATATTTTTGCCGCTTCTGTGACTGTTCATTTGGGTTTTGATGATTCCGTAGCCCACTTGTTGATGGATGTCCAGAATCAGCAGCATCCACCGCGGTCCTTTTTATCCTGGGCGACGACCGAGCCAGTATAGACTTCGTTTGGGTTTGATTCTCCATAATGCTAATGGGTTAGGTGCTCTTGGTTGTGCTCCTCAGCTGAGGCCTCTCTGGCTTGGTTGGACCTGCCGGTAGTTACACTACCGCCAGCACAGCCCTCAGTCATCATTGGAGCAGCTAAGACCAGAAGACCTGGCTCTGGCTCACGAATGGGACCCTGAAGAAGGAGACAGAAGGCCTGATCCTTGCAGCCCAGGAGCAAGACATCAGAACAAAGGCAATTCAGGCCAAGATTGAAAAATCAGCTGATGACCCAAAATGCAGACTGTGCAAGGAAACCGACGAAACCATTGATCATATCCTCAGCTGCTGTAAGAAAATCGCACAGACAGACTACAAACAGAGGCACAACTATGTGGCCCAAATGATCCATTGGAACTTATGCCTCAAGTACAACCTCCCAGCAGCAAAGAACTGGTGGGATCACAAACCTGCAAAAGTATTGGAAAATGAGCACGCAAAGATACTGTGGGACTTCCGAATCCAGACTGACAAAGTTCTGGAACACAACACACCAGACATCACAGTTGTGGAAAAGAACAAGGTTTGGATCATTGATGTTGCCATCCCAGGTGACAGTCGCATTGATGAAAAACAACAGGAAAAACTCAGCCGCTATCAGGACCTCAAGATTGAACTTCAAAGACTCTGGCAGAAACCAGTACAGGTGGTCCCAGTGGTGATGGGCACACTGGGTGCCGTGCCAAAAGATCTCAGCCGGCATTTGGAAACAATAGACATTGACAAAATCACCATCTGCCAACTGCAAAAGGCCACCCTACTGGGATCTGCACACATCATCAGAAAATACATCACACAGTCCTAGACACTTGGGAAGTGTTCGACTTGTGGTTTTGCGAAACGAAATCCAGCATATCTATCTTGTTTGCTGTGCCATACAACGTCGTTGTGTTGATAATAATAATAATAATAATAAAAATAAAAATGTATTTGAACTCAAGTCTTTCCCAATTCCAGTCTTGCCAATGGACAATTCTGTTTCTCCAAATTGCAGCGGAATGCGGGCGCATGCAAGCCAGGCTGGACCGGTCCATAAGCTTTGCTTCTCGGAAGGAAGCCGCTTGCCAGAGTCACATCGCATATGGTAAGATCGATTGGGGCACACGCCGGAAATGACAAATGGCACAGCAAACCTGAAATGTCATGGTGGTGTGAGAACGAGAATCATAGATTCCTATATATATCATAATCTATATATATAAACCTGTTCTGTCCATTTCTACCTTAATAAAAACAGCGAAACTACAAAACCCAGAAACACGAAACTTGGCAACAAAACACATGGTCCTCCCCGCTGTGTTAAGACGACAAAACTGTTTTTCAGACACAAAATGTTCTGATAACCTAATACATTTCCATAGTTATTAATGTTTGCTCTTTTTAAAAATGTTTGTTCCTTCTCTAGTCTACAAAGTGAATATCCTTACCTCCAAGCAAGAAGGGAGCTTTGTTAAATACACAGCCATCCTCGTGGACTTCTATAAAAGAGGTAAGCAGAATTGGGTCTGGGCTCACAACGGACGTAGAGAAGATCTAGTGACATCAATGGGGCGCATTGTAGCATTGACGGGCAGATCTCATCTAGTTTACCTGACCTTGGGAAAGATACATACCTGAATAGGCATTGCCACTGCCAAGCATGTTGCCATGTGTTGCTCTCAACACACACCACTGAGACAGACTTTATTGATAAAAAGGTCGCAAAAAGTAAGGCAACAGCAGTAAGGAAATGCAAAAATCTAAATAGAATTCAATGTCCCAAAACAGCAAGTAAATCTTTAAATGCAAGGCTTAAAACAGGAACATGATCTTCAAAGCAGGATCCAAAGTACATGATACAAACAGGAGCATGAAGGCAAGAATATTTTCCCAAAACACATAGGCAAAACTGGAACAAAGACTCAGCAGGAACAAAGCAGGAGATCTTTCTCTGAAAGCAAAGTTGCTTGATCTGAAATGTGTCCCCACATTTCCCCTTATTTACCCATTCTTACAAGACATGAATGCATTCCTTTGACCTTGGGTTCCCAGTCTTTTGGCAGCAATCCTTAGCAAACGTCTAGGGCAGGGGTCCCCAAACTAAGGCCCGGGGGCCGGATGCGGCCCATTAAATCTATTTATCTGGCCCCCACGGCACAAGGGCAGAAGGGGGTTGGACTAAATGACCCAAGGGGTCTCTTCTTCTCTTACAACCATTATTATTATTATTATTATTATTATTATTATTATTATTATTATTATCATTATTACTATTATTATTATATTGTATGACACAGCAAACAAGATAGATATGCTGGATTTCGTATCACAAAATCACATTATTATTATTATTATTATTATTATTATTATTATTATTATTATTGAGGCTGGGTGGCCATCTGTCAGGGGTACTTTGCTTGTGCTTTTGGTGCACAAAGGCAGAAGGGGATTGTACTCAATGGCCCAAAGGGTCTCTTCCAACCCTCATTATTATTATTATTATTATTATTATTATTATTATTATTATTATTATTATTAACATTGAGGCTGGGTGGCCATCTGTCAGGGGTGCTTCGCTTGTGCTTTTGGTGCACAAAGGCAAAAGGGGGTTGGACTTAATGGCCCAAGGGGTCTCTTCCAACCCTCTTTATTATTATTATTATTATTAATAATAATAATAATAATAATAATAATAATAATAATAATAAACATTGAGGCTGGGTGGCCATCCGTCAGGGGTGCTTTGCTTGTGCTTTCGGTGCACAAAGGCTGAAGGGGATTGGACTCAATGGCCCAAAGGGTCTCTTCCAACACTCTTTTTTATTGTTGTTGTTGTTGTTGTTGTTGTTATTATTATTATTGCTCGGTGGCCAACTATAGTCCGGCCCTCCAATGGTCCGAAGGATCGTGAACCGGCCCCCTGTTTAAAAAGTTTGGGGACCCCTGGTCTAGGGAGTCTGGTTCTCAGAAGCAACCTTGCTTCCCTGTCTAATTGGCCTTCCTCGTATCACTTTCGGAACCGACTTGGGAAAAGGAACAAGTTGCCTGACTTGGGAAAAGGAACATTTTTGACTACTCTTCCCAGATTGCCAAAGTCATGACTCGTAGCCATTGTTTTCTAGCAGATCCTGGGAGTGTGTTGCCGAAGGTATTGTTTTCAAACTGCTTTTGGCTTCGTTGCATTCTCTTCCAGGAGAGGCTTTTGCGGAGAAGAACGCGGAAATCATCTTTATGAAAAAATACTCCTGTGCCGACGTCCAGCTGAATCCGAGAGAGAACTACCTGATCATGGGCAAAGAGGCCGTGAAAATGGGAGAGGGTGCCAACGCCAGGTGAGCCTTTGGCCAAGCGTTCCTTTGTTTCCGTTCTCTCCGCCTTCCATGAAACGACGGTGTAAAGAAGTATGATGACAGGGATGGAATCTTTTTGGATCCCACCGCTGCCACCAAATTGCGAAGGATTCAACTTCTACCTCTATGTATCCCACTTTTCAATGTTGTCGCTGCCACCACCTTTGAAAGATGCTTTGCTCAAATAATAAGCAACAGTTGAAGAAACAGTAACTTGTTTATTTATAACACAAAGCTTGATAGTCGCAAGAATGTTATATCTTGAGGTGAACGATGTTACTTCTGCACAGTAAGTGTTGCAAGATTTCTCAATAGTTTCACTGAGCTTAGTATGGTATCAGCTTTATATGACTTGTTTCTTTCAGTTAGGAATACTGTCCTTCTTGAATTTAGTTGATCTGTACCCGATCAAACTTGGACTGGGGAGTTTAACTGGTTAACCCTAGTCCTCCTTGACTTAGGGATGTAGCCTCAGCTCTTTAGTTATCCCTACTAAAGGCTCAGCAACTTTAATTTTAGCCCTTCTCCGCTAAAACTCTCTAGCTGCTCAACTTCCTCCCACAATCTCTTCTCTCGATCTCACTCCTTTCCCACTGAACAGAACCAACTGCTCTGGTCAACCGACAAACTCCAACTGCCCAATTCCAACTGTTAAATTTGAATTCTAAGGCTTCCACCAGCAAGGTGAAGCCACGCCCCTTTTCCTGGCCATGCCTTAGAGGCTCCCAACTTCTGTATAAGAATAGCTGAAATATATAACCTTGAACAGTCAACCTAAACATAGCAATCATGAATAAAACACAATGATCATGACATCTTTACAGACGGCATGCCTCTTCTCTCTTGGTAGATTCCAGTATCCTTTAGATGCCTTGACCTGGATCGAGTGGTGGCCATCAGAGGACTCGGATTGCCAGTTTTGCCAAGAATTTGCACAAACGATGGAAGATTTGGCAGAAGATCTCTTACTTGGCGGTTGTTGAACTCCCGTCGCATCCCTATGAACAGTCGACAATTTGTCAGAATCCATCACCGTGTCCTTCGTATAAGACAGAATCGTTTTTATTGTCGGGTTATATGAGAATGCTCGCTTTTTGTTTTGTATATATTGGTAGGTTAGATATAAAGCAAATAAAGATGTTTGGAGCTGAAGGGGATGATGGTTAATCGAAGGAGAAGGAGGTGTTATGGGCCTCAAATCAGAGAAAATTTGATTTGGGTTGCTGTGAGTTTTCCGGGCTATATTGCCATGTTCCAGAAGCATTCTCTCATGACATTTCACCCACATCTATGGCAGACTTTCAGGGTCAGAATGACTGGGTTGCTGTGAGTTTTCCGGGCTGTATGGCCATGCTCCTGAAGCATTCTCTCCTGACGTTTCGCCCACATCTGTGGCAGGCTTTCATGGTCGGAATCACTGGGTTGCTGTGAGTTTTCCAGCCCGTCTGGCCATGTTCCAGAAGCATTATCTCCTGACATTTCACCCACACCTATGGCAGGCTTTCATGGTCAGAATCACTGTGTTGCTGTGAGTTTTCCGGACTATATGGCCATGTTCCAGAAGCATTCTCTCCTGACATTTTGCCCACATCTATGGCATGCTTTCAGGGTCAGAATCGCTGGGTTGCTGTGAGTTCTCCGGCCTGTCTGACCATGTTCCAGAAGCATTCTCTCCTGATGTTTCGCCCACATCTATGGCATGCTTTCAGGGTCAGAATCGCTGTGTTGCTGTGAGTTTTTGGGACTATGGTCATGTTCCAGAAGCATTCTCTCCTGACGTTTCGCCCACATCTATGGCAGGTATCCTCAGAGGTTGTGAGGTCCGTTGGAAACTAGGCAAGTGGGATTTATATATCTCTGGAATAATGTCCAGGTTGGGAGAAAGAAAGAGGAATGTCCAGGGTGGGTGAAAGAGGAAGCAGCCAGGCTTGGAAGCTACAAGGCTATTCAGTGCTAATGGCAACATTCACACTTGCCTCCAACAAACAAACAAGAGTTCTTTCTTCACCCTGGACATTATTCCACAGTTATATAAACCCCACATGCCTAGTTTCCAACAGACCTCACAACCTCTGGGGATGCCTGCCATAGATGTGGGCGAAACGTCAGGAGAGAATGCTTCTGGAACATGGCCAGACAGCCCAGAAAACACACAACAACCCTGTGATTCCGGCCATGAATGCCTTCGACAACACAAGAAACTACATTTCTCTGGCCTCTAGGAAGCCCCATGGGTCCTGGCTAACTGCGGCCAAGTCTTGATGGTTTTTGAAATGATGCCCAGTGCATCGTTTCTGTTTCTGTGCCAACCACATCCTGTTTCCTTTTCTTTCTTTTCTTCTTTCTGTATCATCTGGGCTCCTGGGGATTTACCAAGGGAAATAGGTCACAATACGGAAAGTACCAGAAACTTATCTCGAGTTTCAGAAGGCAGCGGAGGTTGAAGTCCTACAGACTTGCGCAGTTAGAAAAAATAAATTGAGCAGAGGTTGAAACTTTCCCCGCACGAGATGACGATTGAGGTCAGTGTCTCCTGATCTGGAACGAGACCTCAACAAGGACCATCACTGCGCAAAGGTTCTTCCACAAGTAACAGGTCCTGAATCCAGTTCTCATCGGCCACAAAGGACAATAGTTTTCACAATTGGTAAAAATCCTTTTCTGCTTTCTTGTTTCCTTTCTCATTGAGACGTTTCCCACTGTGAATTAGCAAGAAGTTCTCAGCCAAGCACAAGTTGTTCTGATGTCACAGTAATAATAATAATACGAGGGCTATCCAGAAAGTAGATTACGTTTTGGAATTAAAAATGAACAATGTATAAGAGAAAACATTTACCATATGCAGTTGAAAGCCACACCCAAATACCACATCTCAACATGGTCGCCATTCAAATCTAGGCACTTATTGTAGCAATGAATGAGCTTGGCAACTCCTTCCCCACAAAACTCTGCTGCTTGCGTCCTCAACCAGCTGGTCTCCCCTGCCTGCAGCTGTGCATTGTCGCCATTAATGAGCTTGGCAACTCCTTCCCCACAAAACTCTGCCGCTTGCATCCTCAACCAGCCGGTCTCTCCTTCCCGCAGCTGCGCATCATCGCCATGAATGAGCTTGGCAACTCCTCCCCCACAAAACTCTGCCGCTTGCGTCCTCAGCCAGCCGGTCACCCCTTTTTGCAGTTGCGCATCATCGCCATGAATGAGCTTGGCAACTCCTTCCCCACAAAACTCTGTCACTTGCGTCCTCAACCAGCCGGTCTCCCCTGCCCGCAGCTGCGCAACATCGCCGTGAATTAGCTTGGAAACTCCTTCCCCACAAAACTCTGCTGCTTGCGTCCTCAACCAGCCGGTCTCCCCTGCCCGCAGCTGCGCATCATCGCCATGAATTAGCTTGGAAACTCCTTCCCCACAAAACTCTGCCGCTTACGTTTTCAACCAGCCAGTCTCCCCTGCCCGCAGCTGCGCACCATCGCCATGAATGAGCTTGGCAACTCCTTCCCCACAAAACTCTGCTGCTTGCGTCCTTTTTTCAAACAACAACAACAACAACTTGGCATTATACTAAATGTCCTTTGACCAATAGCTGGCCACTTAGCCTGCCACTTTTGGGCTCTCGCTTGCTGAGGTGTTGCTGTGAGTATCTGTAGATCTTGATTTAATATTTCTTGATCGGCGTGCTGACTGATACCCTAACAAGAGATGGGTCGGAGATGTCAATGCCTTGGTCCTTTGATTGATGGCTGCTTCCTGGCAGATGTCAGGTTTTTGGTCTGCTTTGTTGGCAGAAGCTGAGGCTAACACTGGGAGCTCACCCTGTTCTCCGGATTCAAACCGCCTGCCTTTCGGTCAGCAAGTTCAGCACCTCAGTGGTTTAACCCACTGTGCCACGGGGGGCCTCTATTTCTATCATTACCTTCGTCGTAATATCTTCCAGTTTGTACTACGTATTTGCTCGAAATGGGTAAGTTTACTTCCATTTCTATTATTTTGGAACCACAGGGTTGTTGTATGTCTTTCGGGCTGTGTGGCCATGTTCCAGAAGCATTCTCTCCTGACGTTTCGCCCACATCTATGGCAGGCATCCTCAGAGGTTGTGAAGTATGGATAAACTAGGCAAGGAAAGGAAAAAATAGGTATCTGTGGAGAGTCCAGGGTGTGGCAAGAGTCCTTTGTCACTGGGAAGCCAGCATTAATGTTTCAGTTAATCACCCTAATTAGCATTGGAAAGGTTTTGTCTCTTGCCTTGAGGGCATCCTTTGTTCAGTCATTAGCCGTCCTTGGGGCTCCTCTGCCCTCAGAGTGTTGCTTCTCATCTACTGTTTTGATTTTAGAGTTTTTTTTAAATACTGGTAGCCAGATTTTGTTCATTTTCATGGTTTCTTCCTTTCTGTTGCAATTGTGGATTTCAATGGCTTCTCTGTGTCGTCTGACATGATGGTTGTTGGAGTGGTCCAGCATTTCTGTGTTCTCAAATAATATCCTGTGTCCAGGCTGGTTCATCAAGTGCCCGAGTGTGGAGCCAAAGTGGTGCCACCAAAGCGCATCCAGACTGCCGTGTAGATGCCGGTGGAGGGGGTTTCCTGCCTCGGAAGAGAAAGAGAGAGAGGAAGAGAGGCGTTGCCAAGGTTTTGCAGCTGCTTCTGCTGCCTCTGCAATGGCTGAGAACGCATCCAACCCGGAGGGAAAGAAAGAGAGGCCAGAGACCCCCTGCCAGAGGTGAGACCCCCCCACACACATCCTTCCCTCCCTCCATCTCTCCCTCCATCTCTCTCTCACTCCCTCCATCCCTGGAGCTGCAGGAGCCACCTGATTGATGTGTCTGGGTGGCATAAGGCAGGCAGGGCTTGAAAGAGAGAGAGAATGAATGAATGAATGAATACGGAAAGGAGGGAGGATGGAAACCAGGCCTGCATCCTTCCTTTCCTCCTTCTCTTTTCCGACCCCTTCATCCCGCCATCCTCTCAGCCCTCAGTCTGTCCATCGCTCCATCCATCCCTCCGCTTTTTCTATCCCTCCATCCTCTCAGTTTCCCCATCCCTCCCTCACTCCTTCTCTTTTTCTTTCCCTTCATCCCTCCGTCCTGTCGGCCTTCAGTCTCTCCTTCGCTCCATCTATCCCTCCCTCCCTCCCTCCCTCCCTCCATCCTTCTCTTTTTCTATCTCTCCATCCCTCCATGCTCTTTTTCCATCCCTCCATCCCTCCCTCTATCTCTTTTTCTATCCCTCCCTCCATCCTTCTCTTTTTCCATCCCTCCATCCTTCTCTTTTTCTATCCCTCCCTCTATCTCTTTTTCTATCTCTCCCTCCATCCTTCTCTTTTTCTATCCCTCCCTCTATCTCTTTTTCTATCTCTCCCTCCATCCTTCTCTTTTTCTATCCCTCCCTCTATCTCTTTTTCTATCTCTCCCTCCATCCTTCTCTTTTTCTATCCCTCCCTCCATCCTTCTCTTTTTCCATCCCTCCATCCTTCTCTTTTTCTATCCCTCCCTCTATCTCTTTTTCTATCTCTCCCTCCATCCTTCTCTTTTTCTATCCCTCCCTCTATCTCTTTTTCTATCTCTCCCTCCATCCTTCTCTTTTTCCATCCCTCCATCCTTCTCTTTTTCTATCCCTCCCTCTATCTCTTTTTCTATCTCTCCCTCCATCCTTCTCTTTTTCTTTCCTCCATCCCTCCATCCTGTCAACCTTCAGTCTCTCCGTTACTCCATCTATCCCTCCATCTTTTTCTATCCCTCCATCTTTCTCTTTTTCTATCTCTCCATCCCTCCATCCTCTTTTTCTATCCCTCCTTCCTTCCCTCTCTTTTTCCATCCCTTCGTCCCTCCCTCTATCTCTTCTTCTATCCCTCCCTCCGTCCTTCTCTTTTTCTATCCCTCCATCCTTCTCTTTTTCTTTCCCTTCATCCATCCTGTCAGCCTTCAATCCCTTCATCCCTCCCTCCTTTTTTCTATCCCTCCACCCCTCCCTTTTTCTATCTCTCCATCCCCCCATCCTTCTCTTTTTCGTTCCCTTCATCCCTCCATCATATCCATCTCCAGTCTCTCCTTCGCTCCATCTATCCCTCCATCCCTCCCTCTATCTTTTTTTCTATCCCTCCATCCTGTCAGCCTTGTCTCTCCGTTACTCCATCTATACATCCTTCTCTTTTTCTATCCCTCCATCCTTCTCTTTTTCTTTCCCTTCACCCCTCCATCCTGTCAGCCTTCACTCTCCATTACTCCATCTATCCCTCCATCCTTCTCTTTTTCCATCCCTCCATCCCTCCCTCTATCCCTTCTTCTATCCCTCCCTCCATCCTTCTTTTTTCTATCCCTCCCTCCTTCTCTTTTTCATTCCCTTCATCCCTCCATCCTGTCAGCCTTCAGTCTCTCCTTGGCTCCATCTATCCCTTCATCCCTCCTTCCTTTTTTCTATCCCTCCATCCTTCTCTTTTTCTATCTCTCCATCCCTCCCTCCTTCTCTTTTTCGTTGCCTTCATCCCTCCATCCTATCCACTCCAGTCTCTCCTTCGCTCCATCTATCCCTCCTTCCCTCCTTCTATCTCTTTTTCTATCCCTCCCTCCTTCTCTTTTTCCATTTCCGAAAAGAAGATTTACAATGTGTGCGTATGTGTTTGTGTGTGTATACAATCACACACACATATACACATACAAACAACTGGACAAATCACACTATCTCAGCCATAGCCCCGGCGGTTAGATTCCATTATAATGTTCCCACTTTTATGTGTTTATAATAATAATAATAATGCACCTTTGTAAATGGTCTTTTCAAAAATCCTTCAAAAATCCTTTTAAAATGTCTATGTAATATTTATTTAATATTTTATATATATATATATATATATATATGTGTGTGTGTGTGTGTGTGTGTGTGTATGTATATATATATGTGTGTGTGTGTGTGTGTGTGTGTGTGTATATATATATATATATATATATATATGATTTTTGAAAAGACCATTTATGTACGAAGGTGCACTTACAAAGATTCACATACCTTTACAAATATATATATATATATGTGTGTGTGTTCATATAAATGTGCATATACATTTACAAATATTATAATTAAACTGCTGAGCTGATGAACTTGCTGACCGAAAAGTTGGTGATTTGAATGCGGGGAGCAGGGTGAGCTCCTGCTGTTAGCCCCAGCTTCTGCCAAGCTAGCAGTCCAAAAACATGCAAATGTGAGTAGATCAATAGGTACTGCTTCTGCGGGAAGGTAACGGTGCTCCATACAGTCTTGCCGGCCACATGACCTTGGAGGTGTCCACGGACAACGCCGGCTCTTCGGCTTAGAAATGGAGATGAGCACCAACCCCTAGAATCATATATAATATAATATAATATATTTATATATCTTTTTTCTCTCCCTTTTTTCTCCTCTTTCTGCATCTCATCCAGAAACAACAATTGCAAGGAGAACGATTTAAGTCATGCCTCTGAAGAAGGGGCCGTATCCCTTGAAAAGGTATGTTTCCTCCTGAAATAGACTCTTAAGAGTTGGACCCCAGAGGCCATCTAGCCCATCCCCATCAAAGCCTTCCCAACAGATGCCCATCCTGCCATTGTTTATAGCCAGCCCTGACCTAGATTCCTTCTACTCGCGCTGTTTTGTTTTGAAACTCATTTCAAACCTCTTTGCTAACCAGCCAAATCATAAGCAACCTTCTAAACCGTTTGGAAAAATTAACTGACAACAGACAAAGGTGGAAGTGTTCTAGTCCTGGGACACTTTTGGTGCGCTGTCTCTTTAATTAATGGAATTGATCCAAGGTTTATTTTCCATTTGAGTTCCAAGCAAGTGGCTGAGTTCCATAAATTAAAGATAATTTATGACATCTAAATGCACACTTTGCACCAAGTGCCTCTTTAGCTGATTGTTTTAGCAGCTTTAATGTAATTTAACCCTTTGAGATAACACCATTATTACTTTATTATATTGTATTATTATTATTATTATTACTATTATTATTATTGACACAACGACGTTGTTTGATACAGCAAACAAGATAGATATGCTGGATTTTGTATCACAAAATTATTATTATTATTATTATTATTGGTTATGTATTATTGATATAACCCAGGAACAAAAACCATATTACATAATATAATAATACATTATTATATTAAATAATAATAATAATAATAATAATAATAATAATAATAATAATAATAATTATAATGCCACCCTACTGGGATCTGCACGCATCATCCGAAAATACATCACACAGTCCTAGACACTTGGGAAGTGTTCGACTTGTGATTTTGTGATATGAAATCCAGCATATCTATCTTGTTTGCTGTGTCATACAATAATAATAATAATAATAATAATAATAATAATAATAATAATAATAATAATAATAATAATATATCAGGCAAGGGCAAACTTCGGCCTTAGAGGTGTTTTGGGTCCAATTCCCATAACTCCTAACAGCCTACTGGCTGTGAGTTTTCCGGACTGTATGGCCATGTTCCAGAAGCACTCTCTCCTGACATTTCGCCCACATCTATGGCAGGTGTCCTCAGAGGTTGGGAGGTCTGTTGGAAACTAGGCAAGTGGGGTTTATCTATCTATCTGTGGAAGTTGGAGGCAAGTTTGAATGTTGCCATTGGCCACCTTCATTAGCACTGGATAGCCTTGCAGCTTCAAAGCCTGGCTGCTTCCTGCCTGGGGGAATCCTTTCTTGGGAAGCGTTAACTGGCCCTGATTAATAACAATAATAATAATAATAGCAATAAAAAATACCCAGCTCAATTTCAATACCATCTCATTAGCACTGAATAGCCTTGCA
>NW_026943818.1:7927756-7965256 GCF_035594765.1 Anolis carolinensis | reverse complement strand
CCCTTATTGTGCCTACATTGTATTGTGTTGCATTCGCTCATATTTATCTATTTTGTGTGTGTGTGTGTGCAGATACGTATTTCATTATCTGCTTTTGCTGGTCACCCTCCAACAGGATCTGGGCGTCATGCCCGCGAGAGAGGAAGGGTGCCCGTTTGCCAGCATCGGATGCTTCTTTATGGTAAGACCAACATTTGCATCTGTCATGGGAAGGGGAGATACAACCTCAGAAGAACATCTATCTATCTATCATCTGTCTGTCTATCCATCCATCTATCCATCCCTCCGTCAGTCCATCCATTTGTCCATCCATCCATCCATCCATCCATCCGTTGGTCCATCCATCCATCATAGAATCATAGAATCATAGAATCATAGAATAGTAGAGTTGGAAGAGTCCACATGGGCCATCTAGTCCAACCCCCTGCTAAGAAGCAGGAAATCGCATTCAAAGCACCCCCGACAGATGGCCATCCAGCCTCTGCTTAAAAGCCTCCAAGGAAGGAGCCTCCACCACGGCCCTGGGGAGAGAGTTCCACTGTCGAACAGCCCTCACAGTGAGGAAGTTCTTCCTGATGTTCAGGTGGAATCTCCTTTCCTGTAGTTTGAAGCCCTTGTTCCCTTGCGTCCTAGTCTGCAGGGCAGCAGAAAACAAGCTTGCTCCCTCCTCCCTAGGACTTCCCTTCACATATTTGTACATGGCTATCATGTCTCCTCTCAGCCTTCTCTTCTGCAGGCTAAACATGCCCAGCTCTTTAAGCCGCTCCTCATAGGGCTTGTTCTCCAGACCCTTAATCATTTTAGTCGCCCTCCTCTGGACGCTTTCCAGCTTGTCAACATCTCCCTTCAACTGTGGTGCCCAAAATTGGACACAGTATTCCAGGTGTGGTCTGACCAAGGCAGAATAGAATAAGGGGGAGCATAACTTCCCTGGATCTAGACGCTATTCCCCTATTGATGCAGGCCAGAATCCCATTGGCTTTTTTAGCAGCCGCATCACATTGTTGGCTCATGTTTAACTTGTTGCTCACGAGGACTCCAAGGTCTTTTTCACACATACTGCTATCAAGCCAGGCGTCCCCCATTCTGTATCTTTGATTTCCATTTTTTTCTGCCGAAGTGAAGCATCTTGCATTTGTCCCTGTTGAACTTCATTTTGTGAGTTTCGGCCCATCTCTCTAGTCTGTCAAGATCGTTTTGAATTCTGCTCCTGTCTTCTGGAGTGTTAGCTATCCCTCCCAGTTTTGTGTCGTCTGCAAACTTGATGATCGTGCCTTCTAACCCTTCGTCTAACCCATCCATCTGTCTGTCTATTCATCCGTCCGCCCACCCATCTATCCATCCGTCCGTCTGCCCATCCATCCATCCGTCGGTCCATCCATCCATCAATCCATCCATCTGTCTGTCTATCTATCCGTCGGTCCGCCCATCTATCCATCCGTCCGTCTGCCCATCCATCCATCCGTCGGTCCATCCATCCATCAATCCATCCATCTGTCTGTCTATCTATCCGTCGGTCCGCCCATCTAGCCATCCGTCCGTCCGCCCATCTATCCATCCGTCGGTCCATCCATCCATCCATCAATCCATCCATCTGTCTGTCTATCCATCCGTCCGTCTGCCCATCTATCCATCCGTCGGTCCATCCATCCATCAATCCATCCATCTGTCTGTCTATCCATCCGTCGGTCCGCCCATCTATCCATCCGTCCGTCCGCCCATCTATCCATCCGTCAGTCCATCCATCCATCAATCCATCCATCTGTCTGTCTATCCATCCGTCGGTCTGCCCATCTATCCATCCGTCCGTCCGCCCATCTATCCATCCGTCGGTCCATCCATCCATCCATCAATCCATCCATCTGTCTGTCTATCCATCCGTCCGTCTGCCCATCTATCCATCCGTCGGTCCATCCATCCATCCATCAATCCATCCATCTGTCTGTCTATCCATCCGTCCGTCCGCCCATCTATCCATCCGTCGGTCCATCCATCAATCCATCCATCTGTCTGTCTATCCATCCGTCGGTCCGCCCATCTATCCATCCGTCCGTCCGCCCATCTATCCATCCGTCGGTCCATCCATCCATCAATCCATCCATCTGTCTGTCTATTCATCCGTCCGCCCGCCCATCTATCCATCCGTCCGTCCGCCCATCTATCCATCTGTCAGTCCATCCATCCATCAATCCATCCATCTGTCTGTCTATCCATCCGTCGGTCCGCCCATCTATCCATCCATCGGTCCGCCCATCTATCCATCCGTCAGTCCATCCATCCATCAATCCATCCATCTGTCTATCTATTCATCCGTCCGCCCGCCCATCTATCCATCCATCGGTCCGCCCATCTATCCATCCGTCAGTCCATCCATCCATCAATCCATCCATCTGTCTGTCTATCCATCCGTCGGTCCGCCCATCTATCCATCCGTCCGTCCGCCCATCTATCCATCCGTCAGTCCATCCATCCATCAATCCATCCATCTGTCTGTCTATCCATCCGTCGGTCTGCCCATCTATCCATCCGTCCGTCCGCCCATCTATCCATCCGTCGGTCCATCCATCCATCCATCAATCCATCCATCTGTCTGTCTATCCATCCGTCCGTCTGCCCATCTATCCATCCGTCGGTCCATCCATCCATCCATCAATCCATCCATCTGTCTGTCTATCCATCCGTCCGTCCGCCCATCTATCCATCCGTCGGTCCATCCATCAATCCATCCATCTGTCTGTCTATCCATCCGTCGGTCCGCCCATCTATCCATCCGTCCGTCCGCCCATCTATCCATCCGTCGGTCCATCCATCCATCAATCCATCCATCTGTCTGTCTATCCATCCGTCGGTCCGCCCATCTATCCATCCGTCCGTCCATCCATCCATCCATCAATCCATCCATCTGTCTGTCTATCCATCCGTCCGTCTGCCCATCTATCCGTCCGTCCGTCCGCCCATCTATCCATCCGTCGGTCCATCCATCCATCAATCCATCCATCTGTCTGTCTATTCATCTGTCCGTCCACCCGTCCATCTATCCGTTGGTCCATCCAGCCAGCCATCAGTCCATCCATCCATCCATCCGTTGGTCCATCCATCCGTCTGTCTGTCTGTCTGTCTGTCTATCCATCCATGTATCTATCTGTCTATCTGTCTGCCCATCCCTCCGTCAGTCCATCCATTTGTCCATCCATCCATCCATCCATCTGTTGGTCCATCCATCCGTCTGTCTGTCTCTCTGTCTGTCTATCCATCCATGTATCTATCTGTCTGTCTGCCCATCCCTCCGTCAGTCCATCCATTTGTCCATCTATCCATCTGTCTGTCTGTCTGTCTATCCATCCATGTATCTATCCTTCTATCTGTCTGCCCATCCATCCATCCATCCGTCGGTCCATCCATCCATCAATCCATCCATCTGTCTGTCTATCCATCCGTCCGTCTGTCCGCCCGTCCATCCATCCGTCGGTCCATCCATCCATCAATCCATCCATCTGTCTGTCTATTCATCCATCCGTCCGCCCATCCATCCATCCATCAATCCATCTGTCCATCCATCCATCCATCCATCCATCCATCCATCCGTAGGTCCATCCATCCATCTGTCTGTCTATCCATTCGTCCGTCCGTCCATATGTCTATCTGTCTGTCTATCCATCCATGTAACTGTCTGCTGGCTGTCCATCCATCCATCCATCTATCCACCTATCCATCCCTCCATCGGTCCGTCCGTCCGTCCGTCTGTCTATCCATCCATCCATCCACCCATCCGTTGGTTCATCCATCCATCCGTCTGTCTGTCTGTCTGTCTATCCATCCATGTATCTGTCTGTCTATCCATCTGTCAGTCCATCCATCCATCATCTCTTTTGTCTTTTTTCTGTCTCTCTGTCTGTGTCTCTCATCTTGTCTATCTATTTATCATCTCTCCATCCTCATGTTACACAGTGTTATAAAATATTATTAATAATAATAATATCTATCATCTCTGTCATCTTGTCATCTATTTATCTGCCTATCACCTCTCTTTCTCATCTTGTCAGCTCTCTATCTCTCTATAATTCCTTTTGTCTTTTATCTGTCTCTCTGCCTATCTATCTACCCTCTCTCTCATCTTGTCTATTATCAATCAATCAATCAATCAATCATCTCCTTCATCTTGTTAGCTATCTACCTATTTTCTCTCTTTCTTGTCTCTATGTAGTATTATTATTGATATAATCCAGAAACAACAGTGGTGTGACATTATTATTTTTATTATATTGTATTATTATTATTAGTTATGTATTATTGATTTTAACCCAGGAACAAAAACCGTGATACTACTACTACTACTAATAATAATAATAATGGGATCTGCAGCATCATCCGAAAATGCATCACACAGTCCTAGACACTTGAGAAGTGTTCGACTTGTGATTTTGTGAAACGAAATCCAGTATGTCTATCTTGTTTGCTGTGTCATACAATAATAATAATAATAATAATAATAATAATAATAATAATAATAATAAAAATAATAATAATAAAAATAATAATATATCAGGCACAGGCAAACTTCAGCCCTCCGAGGAGTTGAAGTCCAAAAACACTTGGAGGGCTGAAATTCACCCATGAATGATCTAAATAATATAATATGTACAGTAGAGTCTCACTTATCCAACATAAATGGGCTGGCAGAAAGTTGGATAAGCGAAAATGTTGGATAATAAGGAGGGATTAAGGAAAAGCCCATTAAACATTAAATTACGTTATGATTTTACAAATGAAGCACCAAAATATCATGTTTGACAACAGAAAAAGCAGTTCAGTACATGATAACTTTATGTAATAATTACTCTATTCACGAATTTAGCACCAAAACTTTGCAATGTATTGAAAATCTGACTACAAAAACTTTGACTAGTAAATGGCAAACTGTGTTGGATAATACAGAAAGTTGGATAAGTGAAGGTTGGATAAGCGAGACTCTACTGTCTATTGAGCAAGACCTCTTCACTGCTATCTTGCAACTACAGTCCAGTAAAGGGAAAAGGAAGAACTGCTTAATGCCTTCTTTGCCTCGGTCTTCTCACAAACAGAAAGCTATCTTCAGCCTCAGCAACATGGAATGGACGAAGGATTTGGGGAAATCCAACCCCAAATAGGGAGACAAGTTGTCCAGGAACACCTGGCCGCTCTAAACGAATCCAAGTCCCCAGGGCCAGATCAGCTACACCCAAGAGTACTGAAGGAACTAGCGGAAGTTATTTCAGAACCACTGGCAATTATCTTCGAGAGTTCTTGGAGAACGGGAGAAGTCCCAGCAGATTGGAGGAGGGCGAATGTGGTCCCTATTTATCTTCAAGAAGGGAAAAAAGAACGACCCAAACAATTACCGTCCGGTCAGCCTCACATCAATACCAGGCAAGATTCTGGAAAAGATCATTAAGGAAGTGGTCTGCGAACACTTAGAAACAAATGCGGTCATTGCTAATAGTCAACACGGATTTACCAAAAACAAGTCATGCCAGACTCATCTGATCTCTTTTTTTGACAGAGTTACGAGTTGGGTCGATACAGGGAATGCCGTGGATGTAGCGTACCTGGATTTCAGTAAGGCCTTCGACAAAGTCCCCCACGACCTTCTGGCAAACAAACTAGTAAAATGTGGGCTAGACAAAACTACGGTGAGGTGGATCTGTAATTGGCTAAGCGAACGAACCCAAAGGGTGATTCTCACCAATGCGTCGTCTTCATCATGGAAAGAAGTGACAAGTGGAGTGCCATCAGCAGGGCTCCGTCCTGGGCCCGGTTCTGTTCAGGATCTTTATTAACGACTTAGACGAAGGGTTAGAAGGCACGATCATCAAGTTTGCAGACGAGACCAAACTGGGAGGGAGAGCCAACACTCCAGAAGACAGGAGCAGAATTCAAAACGATCTTGACAGACTAGAGAGATGGGCCGAAACTAACAAAATGAAGTTCAACAGGGACAAATGCAAGAGACTTCACTTCGGCAGAAAAAATGGAAATCAAAGATACAGAATGGGGGACGATGCCTGGCTTGACAGCAGTGTGTGCGAAAAAGACCTTGGAGTCCTCGTGGAGAGGAAGGTGAACATGAGCCAACAATGTGATGCGGCAGCTAAAAAAGCCAACGGGATTCTGGCCTCATCAATAGGGGAATAACGTCTAGATCCAGGGAAGTCCTGCTCCCCTCCATTCTGCCTTGGTCAGACCACACCTGGAATCACACTGGGTCCAATTCTAGGAGATGTTGACAAGCTGGAAAGCGTCCAGAGGAGGGCGACTAAAATGATGAAGGGTCTGGAGAACAAGCCCTATGAGGAGCGGCTTAAAGAGCTGGGCATGTTTAGCCTGCAGAAGAGAAGGCTGAGAGGAGACATGAGAGCCATGTACAAATACGTGAAGGGAAGTCCTAGGGCGGAGGGAGGGAGCTTGTTTTCTGCTGCCCTGCAGACTAGGACACAATGGAACAATGGCTTCAAACTACAGGAAAGGAGATTCCACCTGAACATCAGGAAGAACTTCCTCACTGTGAGAAAGGCTGTTCGGCAGTGGAACTCTCTCCCCCGGACTGTGGTGGAGGCTCCTTTGAAGCAGAGGCTGGATGGCCATCTGTCAGGGGTGCTTTGAATGCGATTTCCTGCTTCTTAGCAGGGGGTTGGACTGGATGGCCCATGAGGTCTCTTTCAACTCTACTATTCTATGATTCTATGATTCTATGATTCTAAAGTATCAGGATAGTTCAAATACTGTAATATGTATATTGAGCAAGACCTCTTCACTGCTGTCTTGCAACTATAGTCCAGTCATCTATTAAAGTATCAGGATAGTTCAAATACATACCGTGTTTCCCCGAAAATAAGACAGTGTCTTATATTAATTTTTGCTCCCAAAGATGCTCTAGGTCTTATTTTCAGAGGATGTCTTATTTTTCCATGAAGAAGAATTCATATTCATTGTTGAACAAAAAATTTTTTTAACATTTATTATATACTGTACAGTAGTTGTCATCATAAACCAGCATAACCAGACAAACTGTGAATCCTATCAAGAATTTCTTGTTATTACCAATATTTCCATGTACAACACTTCATGGTATGTACATTTACTGATCCTGCATGTTCTGGTGTTCTGTTTGGTGGGCATGCTTCCAAACAAAAACTTTGCTAGGTCTTACTTTTGGGGAAGGCCTTATATTTAGCAATTCAGCAAAACCTCTACTAGGTCTTATTTTCTGGGGATGTCTTATTTTAGGAGAAACAGGGTAACTGCATGGATTTTCGCCAACACAATAACAAAGGATGTATGCAAAAGGATGCCATGATTTTTGAAGTCATGCAATCCAACCTGTCTTCCTTACAGGGCCCTGCGGAGGAGAGAAAAGCCCATGAAGCTGACGCCACGGGGGCCCATTTGCAGCTGTTGCTCCAATATGTGAAAGAGCTGAAGGCAGGGCTGTTCCCAACCAGAGAGGCTTGGTTCACAGGCTCCGATGTTTGGACCGGTCTCTGCTTCAACACGATGCCGCTGCATCCGGAGAAGAAGAAGACGCCTTGGTTAGGCCTTGGAGAGCCAGACCAGGGAGTCTCTTTGTTGGAGAGCAAGCTCCGCGTCTTCGAAGGCATTGCGTCTGTGCTGAGTAAAGAGATGGCTGTTTCCAGGCAGAAGAGCGCAGCTGTCCGGGGACAGAGAGGCCTCGACCAGGACATGATCCGTGGCTTGGAGTTGAAGGTAATGCCTATGCCTATGTGCAACATAAAACCAGAATCTTAACAATTCAGAAACCAGAAGAGACTGATTCTCATTTAGCAACATTATCTCTTCTGAGATGCTTGAGGCCCCGTCCAGGCTCCCATGACATCATGACTAACGCACCTGGATTTCAGGGTCTTATCTCGGATGTTTTACAATAATAATAATAATAATAATAATAATAATAATATAATTTTATTCTAATACTCCACCTCCATCTCCCTGCATGGACTCGGGGCGGCTTACAAATACAAAACAAACATACAATAACCTCAAACACCAAAAACATGCAAATGAAAATTAAAGACTTACGATAAAATCACAACCATTAAGAAGACAAAGTTAAAACACAGCAATAAAAACATAAGAATGGGCTGGTCAAAAGTGAACTAAGTGAGACTTGCAAACATGGAGGAAGTTAAAAAAATTATGTTCCTGACTATGCCTATGTGGAGTCCCTGGTGGCACAGCAGGTTAAACCTCTGAGCTGCTGAACTTACTGACCGAAAGATTGGCGGTTCAAATCCAGAGAGCAGGGTGAGCTCCTGTTGTTAGCTCAAGCTTCTGCTAACTTAGCAGTTCAAAAACATGCAAATGTGACTAGGTCAATAGGTATCGTTCCAGCAGGAGGTTCACGGCATTCCATGCAGTGGTGCTGGCCACTTGACCTAGGAGGCGTCTACGGACAACGCTGGCTCTTTGGCTTAGAAATTGAGATCAGCATCAACCCCCAGAGTCATACACGACTAGACTTAATGTCATGGGAAAACCTTTACCTTTACTTTACATACTAGCTTGGGTACCCAGTAATGCCCAGGTCATTTGCAAGAGGCATTGTTTGTTTGCTTTTGTTTTATTTTGAGTTATGCATTTGAGTTATGTAGTTCACTCACATGCTTAAGGATGTGAGTGAACTATAATTCCCGGAATCATAGGCCAATCCTCTCCAAACCCTGCCAGTATTGAGCGTAGGCCAAGTTGGTCCTGTGTGCTAAGCATGGTCCAGATCCGTCGCCGGCTGTGTTCAGTGCCCTCTGGATGCAGGGTGAACTACAACTCCCGAAAATCAAGGTCGGTTCCCCCAAATGCTCTCCAGTATGTTTATGTAGTCATGGGGGTTCTCTGTGCCAAGTGTGATGGTCCAAGTCCATTGTTGGTGGGGGTCATAGTTTCCCTGGATGCAGGTGAACTACAACTCCCAAAAATCAAGCTCAATTCATTGACCTTCTCTTCCTTCCAAGATGGCCGATCTGCAGCGATGCCTTGTCCAGAAAGATGCAGCTCTTTGCAAGCTGGAGGAGAGGCTCCACTCTTCGGAGGAGATTTCCTACGATGGGAGCTTTCTATGGAGGATTACCGATGTCCACCGCAAGTGCTACGAAGCCGTCTGTGGGAAGATGCGCAGCTTCCAGTCTCCCGGTAAGCATCCTGTGGCTCTGTCCTAGAGCATTGAAGGATTGTATTGTGATGCCTCTAGGCTGCGCGAGCACTGGAAACCAGACACGGAGGCCAATAAACAATCTAATATCTTTATTAAAGCAATAAAAGAGTCAAACAAAAATAAGCAGAGTATATAGTCCAGCAATAGTCCTTTTAGGAAAGGTCAAATATAGTCCAATAATATAAAGTTAGATGTCCAGTATTAGAGTTCAAAGTTTTAAATCCAATAACCGAAACACACTCAAACTTCCAAGCAGTTTGAGTGGGGAATAAAGCAAGGTCTTTCAAGGAGTTCCAAGTTCAATGTCCAAGGCTCGGATACCAAGGCAAGGCAAAGTTGGTCGTGGTGGAACTGATTTGCAGTCCAGACTTGACAGGGAGACGAGATGCAATGCGCGGTCTACTCAAGAGTAGCGCGCCGCAGGAACTAGAGTCGATGTTAACTTTCCAACTGACACGTTGACACCACGCTGGCTAGCCTGCGGGCAGAACTTTTATGGGACTTCAAATCTCCCCTCAAACCAGATGCCTGAATACTTTTTCCGAAGGGAAACGGACTGAAGACAACAACTTACCAGATGCAACCCTCCCTGGAAACTCTCAAGGAAACTGGTTTAATTAGCATCCTCTCTCTCTGCTAATCTCGCGCTTCATCTCAGATTCTCTTTCTCAGAGCGGAATGTTTTCAGAAACAATCTCCTATCAAAAGGAACACTTTCCGGGGAACCAGGCTCTGTTTCAAGGGCTTTTGTAATTACCTTTGGGCTCAAACTGTCAACAGGGAACATCTGGAAGGGAGCAGAATCTTGCTGAGTTGGCACAAACCCCATATCCTCTTCAGTCTGATCCATAATGGCTGCGGGGTCATGACTCGAGGGTCCCTGAGACATCACATGTATAGCTGATGGAACATGTTGTCCTTATTTAACATGAAGGATGCAAATGACTTGATACTTGTCTGAGCACTTGCAATAACATTAGTAGATTGAGGTTTCCGGGAGCCTGTGGCTTGAAAAATCACACCCAAATATTTGTAAGATTTTACCTGCTCAATTGGATGCTCATTTATTTGCCACTCATGTATACACTGTTTCCTAGTAAACACTAGGAGTCTGGACTTATTTTCAGTTCTGCAATAACTACCCAGAGCATTTAATAACCATTGCAAACCAGTGCATGTTAGAGAGAAAAGTACCATATCGTCTACATACAGTGTCAGCTCTTGAAAGCTATAGGACTCAATGCAGGCTCACACAGGCAGTTCCGTGGAAACACTTTATTGAAGAGGGTTGTTGTATGTCTTTCTGTGCTGCATGGCTATGTTCCAGAAGCATTCTCTCCTGACGTTTCGCCCACATCTATGGCAGGCATCCCCAGAAGTTGTGAGGTTATTATTATTGTTGTTGTTGTTGTTGTGTTGTCGAAGGCTTTCATGGCCGGAATCACAGGGTTGTTGTGTGCTTTCCATGCTGTATGGTCATGTGCCAGAAGCATTATCTCCTGACGTTTCACCCACATCTATGGGAGGCATCCCCAGAGGTTGTGAGGTTGTGAGTTTTTCCAATATGCCTCACAACTTCTGAGGATGCCTGCCATAGATGTGGGCGAAACATCAGAATACTTCTTGGAACATGGCCAGACAGCCTGGAAAACACACAACAACCCATGGCTTTGTCACATGAACCCTTGCATAGTGACTGCAGAGTCTAGAGCTAGAATAATCCCACTTTATGGCTGTTGTTTCAGGTTTCTTCCATCCCTAATGGCTCTCCTCTTTGCCCCCAGCGTTCTACACATCCCGCTACGGTCACAAGCTCTGCATGAGGATTTACCTGAACGGTGACGGGAGAAGCAAGGGCTCCCACGCCTCCCTCTTCCTTGTGCTGCTCCGAGGGGAATATGACGCCTTGCTCCAGTGGCCTTTTGCACACGAGGTACGGAGACAGGGCTCTTTATTGCCTGGTGTATATGTGTGTATGTGTATTTTTCCCTGACATGTGGCACAGCTGGTTAATACCCAGCAGCAATAGTTTGCTGTTGACCGAAATTCGAAGCCTGTGTCGGATTGAGCACCTGTCTGTTTAATAGCCTAGCTTACTGTCCACCTAAGCAGTCCAAAAACCACTGCAACTGTGAGTAGAGAAAATCACGGGAAGTTAATTTAATTTACAACACCGTAAAACTGCCGGCAAGCAAAGAGCAAGGAGGAAATACTAGCGACAGCTCCCCCGGTGGCCGGAATCGAGCATAACCTCCTGAAGCCAGAAGTTGGAAAATGTTGAATTACCTCTACTGTCTGTACGTGTGTTGTATGTCTAATAATGGCATTGAATGTTTGCCATGTATATGTACATTGTTTTTTTAATTGAAGTTTATTATTAAAAAGAAAAAAGAAAAAACAAACAAACAATCAAACATGTAACATAAGTGAAGGACTTACAGACATACCAATGTGCAGAAAACATAACAAACAAAAAACATAGGTTGCATCATCCCAACAGACACAACATCTATGCACCAACTGTCATAGACAGAACGCCAGCAAGTAAAACAAAACTCAGTTTATTGAGGTTACAGAACTAAAAACGCCCGTAAGGAACAAAGAACAGGGCAAACACTTGACTTCAGTGTGCTAAATAACCAAAAAGCAGCTCAGTTTGAGCTTAAACAGTTCAAAGGGAAAAACCGGGTTAAACAGGAGTATAATCCGGATTAAATCGAAGAGCTTACTTCAGCTTGGCAAACAATGCAAACAAAAGAGAATCAACAGGAGTTGGAATGTAAACAAAAGACTGGCGGCAGATTCCTCTCTGCTACTCAGGAACAGCAGGGGAGTAAACCAGGCTTGTTTACTCCTTCCTGCAGCGAACGAGAGCGTGGCTGTAGTCAAGATTCAGGTTTAGGGTAATGGCAGTCAGCAGGGTCCCAATCCGGTCCAGAAGATCAAAAGCCAAGCGTAGTCGTCAAGGAATCCAAAGGTCACACCGATAGCCAGCAGAAGGGTTAATCCGGAATCGTAGTCAGTCAGTCCAGCGTCAATCCAGTGAAAGTAGATATTGCCCGTCAAAAAGACGACGGAGGTCCAAGCTATCAAGATTAAACACAAGTTGCACAGAGAAAAACCCCGCACAGTTCCTCCCGCCGTCAATGCCCAGTGTCCTTGGTAAACTTACGTATCCAGTAATGAATCACACCCGTCTTCAGGAAATTCCCCAGCAAGAGCCCAAGCGTCCGTCCAGATTACCTTGCCCAACGCAATTAGACATTGGTCCCAAACCCCATTTTATCCCAGTTCAAGCTCATCATCGCTGTCAGCTGCCATCCCAATTCCAGACGCCCCAACATCCTCATCCTCATCAGAGCTTAAGCACCTTCGACTACGCCCCACAGCATCCCCAGCTGTGGATCCCGCTCCATCCCTCCAGCCAGTCCATGGGTCTGATCCTGCAACCCGCCAATCACCTCCCATGCTTTCATTGCCTGTTTCCCCAACACCCAAATCCTCCCTCACACGAGTCCATTCCATATCATCCTCCTCCGAGCTGGCCATCTCTTCCTCCAAACCCTGAGAAAAACCCTCAAATGAGTCCTCATCTGTCGGCTCTGCAAACAAATCCCGGAGCCGTTTCCTTTCACGCTCCTCGAGAGTGTCTGACTCTCGAGGAGTCTTACGACCCCTTCTTTCATTACCGGATCCCGAAGGCTCAACCATAACATCAACGATACAATTACATTAAAATTGACTTCCTTCTATTGTGCGGTGCTTTGAAAATTGATCTTTTTATATCCATTGTGCCCTTGTCTACCTAATTGCTTATTTTCTCCTTATTTACATGTTCTGGGGTGGCCCATTATTCAATCATTCTTCTCTAAACCATTTTCATATTATTATCTTGCATTTTTCTTTTTTTTAAAATAGTTTTTGATTGGTTCCCAATTTGTTTGTTTTCTTGGCTTGCCTTGGGTGTTTGATAATAGATATGTTAATTTGTCCATATTCGTTATTTCAAAAATTTTATATGTACATTGTGATCCGCCCTGAGAAGAGCGGAATATAAATACTGTAAATAAATAAATAGTCGTGTCCGACTCTGGGGGTTGGTGCTCATCCCCGTTTCTAAGCTGAAAAGCCGGCGTTGTCCATAGACACCTCCAAGGTCATGTGGACTGCATGGAGCGCCATTACTTCCCCACCGGAGCGGTACCTATTTATCTACTCACATTTGCATGTTTTCGAACTGCTAGGTTGGCAGGAGCTGGAGCTAACAGTGTCAGATCCGATGACCTCTCAACCATATCTATCACATCTTTGGCTGTATGGCCATCTGTCGAGTGGGTTTGAATGGTGCCTTCCAGCCCAGTAGAAGGGGGTCAGACTGGATGGCCTTTGAAGGTCTCTTCCAACTCTAGAATTCTATGATATGATATATCTATCACACACATGCATGATTATTATTGTTTGTTTATATTGTATTAAACTATACTACATACATAAATTCAAACATATATCATATCTATCTATCTCAACCATATCTATCACGTCTTTGGCTGTATGGCCATCTGTTGGGAGGGTTTGAATGGTGCCTTCCAGCCCGGCAGAAGGGGGCCAGACTGGATGGCCTTTGGGGGTCTCTTCCAACTCTAGGATTCTATGATATGATATACCTATTATTTTTATTATGATTGTTTGTTTATATTGTATGAAACTATACTATACACATAAATTCACACATATATCATATCTATCTATCTCAATCATATCTATCACATCTTTGGCTGTATGGCCATCTGTCAGGAGCGCTTGGATGTGTCCTTTGGGGGTCTCTTCCAACTCTAGGATTCTATGATATGATATATCTATCACAGGCACACATTATTATTATTATTATTGTTTGTTTATATTATATTAAACTATACTATATATATAAATGCACACATATATCCTATCTCTCTCTCTCTCTCTCTCTCTCTCTCTCTCTCTCTCTCTCTCTCTCTCTCTCTCTCTCTCTCTATCTATCTATCTATCTATCTATCTATCATCTCAATGCTTATTTTGTGCCAAGAACTTCAAAATATGAAGGGACCCTTTTGCCCTTATTTATGAAGATGGCTATTAAAAAAATATTTATTCATTGAAATAAACATACATACATATTATATTAAACTATACTATATATATATAAATGCACACATATATCCTATCTATCTATCTATCTATCTATCTATCTATCTATCTATCTATCTATCTATCGATCATCTCAATGCTTATTTTGTGCTAAGAATTTCAAAATACAGTAGAATCTCACTTATCCAACACTCGTTTATCCAACGTTCTGGATTATCCAACACATTTTTGTAGTCAATGTTTTCAATACATCGTGATATTTTGGTGCTAAATTCGTAAATACAGTAATTACTACATAGCATTAATGTGTAATGAACTACTTTTTCTGTCAAATTTGTTGTCTAACATGATGTTTTGGTGCTTAATTTGTAAAATCATAACTTATTTTGATGTTTAATAGGCTTTTTCTTAATCTCTCCTTAGTATCCAACATATTCACTTATCCAACATTCTGCCGGCCCGTTTATGTTGGATAAGTGAGACTCTACTGTAATTACAACATAGCATTACTGTGAATTGAACTGCTTTTTCTGTCAAATTTGTTGTATAACATGATGTTTTGGTGCTTAATTTGTAAAATCATCTTATTTTGATGTTTAATAGGCTTTTTCTTAATCTCTCCTTATTATCCAACATATTCACTTATCCAACATTCTGCCGGCCCGTTTATGTTGGATAAGTGAGACTCCACTGTAATTACAACATAGCATTACTGTGAATTGAACTGCTTTTTCTGTCAAATTTGTTGTATAACATGATGTTTTGGTGCTTAATTTGTAAAATCATCTTATTTTGATGTTTAATAGGCTTTTTCTTAATCTCTCCTTATTATCCAACATATTCGCTTAACCAACATTCTGCCAGCCCGTTCATGTTGGATAAGTGAGACTCTACTGTATGAAGGAACCTTTTTGCCCATACAGTAGAGTCTCACTTATCCAACGTAAACGGGCCGGCAGAACGTTGGATAAGCGAATATGTTGGATAATAAGGAGAGATTAAGGAAAAGCCTATTAATCATCAAATTAGGTTATGATTTTACAAATTAAGCACCAAAACATCATGTTATACAACAAATTTGGCAGAAAAAGTAGTTCAATACGCAGTAATGTTATGTAGTAATGACTGTCTTTACGAATTTAGCACCAAAATATCACGATATATTGAAAACTTTGACTACAAAAATGCGTTGGATAATCCAGAACGTTGGATAAGTGAGTGTTGGATAAGTGAGACTCTACTGTATTTATGAAGATGGCAATTTTTTTAAAAAATATTTATTCATTCAAATAAACATACATTTGCGAATGTTTTGTTGCATACAGTGCAATACGTTTCCAGCTCTTAGTCTTCCATATTCATTTCTCAGATAATATATTTTCTTGAAGGGGGTCACAGTTTTCTATTTAATTTTTCAAATGGAAAAGGCTCGAAATGGATTTGAGTTTCACCGTTGTTTTGCTCCGGGAGCTTTTCCCCAATCTCTCGCATCTGGCTTTGTTTTCCCATCTGGTGGCCCTGAAATGTGGGAACGGGCGGCCTTTGCTTATGCAACAAGCACCTGCCCTTGCAGCGCATGGATTTGCAAAGGTTACATCAAAAATGTGCATCAAGAAAAGAAACATAAAGTTTAAAAAATGCTAGAAAAAAATAAGAAAAAGGAAAAATACGATGACCTCCTACTTATCCAAACCTGACCAAAGGAAAACAATGAAACCAAAAGGCTTTGTCGAAGGCTTTCGTGGCCAGAATCACTGGGTTGTTGTGTGTTTTTCGGGCTATATGGCATTGTTCCAGAAGCATTCTCTCCTGACGTTTCGCCCACATCTATGGGAGGCATCCCCAGAGGTTGTGAGGTTTAAAGGCAAGTGGGGTTTATATCCCTGTGGAATGATGTCCAGGGTGGGAGAAAGAACTCTTTTCTGTTTGAATGTTGCAATTGTCCACCTTGATTAGCACTGAATGGCCTTGCAGCTTCAAAGCCTGGCTTCTTCCTTCCCTTTGTCGGGAGGTGTTACCTGGCCCTGATTTTTTTTTTCCTGTTTTCTGAGTGTTGTTCTTTATTTACTGTCCTGATTTTCAAGCTGGTTAATTGCACTCTGATTTTTGTTCCTGGGTTATAAATGTCATTTCTTAACTGATTCTATCATAAAAACTTGGGGGAAAAAATTGCCAAAACTTTGCTTTTTGTGGGAGGGACATCTTGCTATAGCATATTTTGCAATAAATATTTATTTATTTATTTATTTATTTATTTATTTATTTATTACAATATTTATATCCCGCCCTTCTCACGCAACAGGGGACTCAGGGCGGCTTACAATAAAACGCATATATAAAAATTATACAGTGCAATATAAATCAGTTAAAAAATTATTATTAACTTACATCAGTATTCATAAAACACATTATAAAATACAGGTAGGCATGTTTAGTTCAAAAAACTGGGTCTGTCGATTGAGTTCCAGCGTACATGATAATAATTAATGCTGCCAATTATTATTCAAAATATCTGATAAATGAGTCTCAACCAATTCAACCAAGTTTGTGGCAGCCACAAAAATGAAGTTTCGGGAGCAGAAACTAAAAGTCGAAACTAAACTTCAAAGTCAGGGCTGCACAATTAAACAGGAAATAACACTTTCAAGCCAGGAACAGAATATATATATTTTTAATTTTTGTTACATAGCATTGCTCTCTTGGGGGAAAATAATGTTTTCCAACCACAGTTCCCAGAATCCCCTAACCAGCAAGGGCCGGGAGTCATAGACCATTGAACAGATGGGTTTTTCAAATGTAAAGGTAAAGTATAGTCGTGTCCGACTCAGGAGGTTGGTGCCCATCTCTGTTTCTAAGCCGAAGAGCCTGTGTTGTCCATAGACACCTCCAAGGTCACGTGGCCAGCACCGTTCTTTCAAGGCCTCACAATAAATTTAGGCAAATCAGAGATATTACATAAAAAATTAACATGGG
The DNA here is from genome assembly GCF_035594765.1 of Anolis carolinensis. NCBI lineage: Eukaryota > Metazoa > Chordata > Lepidosauria > Squamata > Anolidae > Anolis > Anolis carolinensis. The sequence goes on along the minus strand of NW_026943818.1, from coordinate 7,947,957 downwards.
AAGAGCTCAAGAAGGTTCAAAACATTATGGGAGTAAAATTGGGGAAAAAGAAGATGGAATACCTAGGAGTGGATATACCAAAAAACATCAACAATATCATACAAAGTCTTTAACTGTTTTGACTAATGATTGTAGTGATTCCTCCACCTCCCCTAAAATTATCATAACATCATCAGCATATAAATTAATCTTAATGTCTTCCTTACCCACCTTATAGCCTTTAATGAACTTACTTTAATGAAATTCCTTACTAAGTTTGCTAAATGTTCAATGGCTAATGAAAATAGGGCAGGGGAAAGGGGGCATCCTTGTTTCAAGGCCTTGTTTAAATTCAAAGCCTGAGCCTTTCTGCTTGTCTTTCCCAGGTCACGTTCATGCTGCTGAGTCAAAACAACACCGAAAACCATGTCTGCACCATCCACCCGGATCCAGCATCACCTTCCTTCCAGAGACCCATGACGGATATGAACGAAGCCACCGGCTTCCCCAAATTCATCCTTTTGGCCAAGTTACAGTCGCCGAAGTACGCCTATCTCAAAGAGGGGACCCTTTTCCTCCGGTGTGTCACACAAGCCCCTCCGTGAATGTTGCTCTTGGGTTTGAAACAACGTCAGAAGCATCTCAAGCACCTGAACTGCCATCAAGGCCTGTTGGCTTTGCAAAAGGACCGCTCTTGGGAGCGATGGGAGCAGAAGTCAGCGGATATGGATAAAAAAAGTGGACAGAGGGTTGGGAAAATGTTTGCATCATATTATTGCCCAAAATGGATCATAATATTGCATAAAATGGATCATAACATTGCATAAAATGGATCATAACATTGCATAAAATGGATCATGATATTGCATAAAATAGATCATAATAATACTCAAAATGGATCATAATATTGCATAAAATGGATCATAACATTGCATAAAATGGATCATAATATTGCATAAAATGGATCATAACATTGCATAAAATGGATCATGATATTGCATAAAATAGATCATAATAATACTCAAAATGGATCATAATATTGCCCAAAATGGATCATAATATTGCCCAACATGGATCATAATATTGCCCAAAATGGATCATAATATTGCCCAAAATGGATCATAATATTGCCCACAATGTATCATAATATTGCATTAAAAGGATCATAATAATGCTCAAAATGGATCATAATAATGCCCAAAATGGATCTTAATATTGCCCAAAATGGATCATAATATTACCCACAATGGATCATAATATTGCATAAAATGGATCATAATAATGCCCAAAATGGATCATAATATTGCCCAAATTGGATCATAATATTACATAAAATGGATCATGATATTGCCCAAATTGGATCATAATATTACATAAAATGGATCATAATAATGCTCAAAGTGGATCATAATATTGCATCATGTCAATCATAATATTGCACAGTGTAAATAATAATTTATACACATAATAAAAGTGAAAATATGCATGTATATGTGTATCTGGAGTGTCCCCACAAAAGATAGTATACATGGCAAAAGTGTCTTTGTATTGTCGAATGGCCAGAATCATTGGGTTGCTGTGAGTTTTCTGTCTGGCCATGTTCCAGAAGCATTCTCTCCTGACGTTTCGCCCACATCTATGGCAGGCATCCTCAGAGGTTGTGAGGCCTGTTAGAAACTCAGCAAGTGGGGTTCATAGATCTGTGGAATGATGTCCAGGGTGGGAGAAAGAACGCTTGTCTGTTGGAGGCAAGTGTGAATGTTGCAACTGGCCAGCTTGATTAGCATTGAATAGCCTTGCAGCTTCAGAGCCTGGCTGCTTCCTGCTTCAGTTGCATGAATGGCCAATGGCAACATCCACACTTGCCTCCAACAGACAAGAGTTCTTTCTTACTCCCACCCTGGACATTATTCTGCAGATATATAAATCCCACTTCTTCATTATTATTATTATTATTATTATTATTATTATTATTATTATTATTATTATTATTATTATTATATAAGCAGTCCCTAAGTTATGAACTCGAGAGGTTCTTTAGTTTTGCCTCCAACAGACAAGAGTTCTTTCCCCAACCCTGGACATTATTCCAGATATATAAACCCCACTTGCCTCGTTTCCAACAGACCTCATAACCTCTGGGGATGCCTGCCATAGATGTGGGCGAAACGTCAGGAGAGGATGCTTCTGGAACATGGCCTTGAAAACTCACACTTGTCTTTGTTCATGTGCCAATGTGCTGAATGCAAGCTTGCAAAGAGGAGAAAGTTTCGGGCACTTTTTTGTTGTGATGCCTAGTGTGTATGTGTGTTCTTGCTTGCAAAGAAAGTTTCGGAAAAACTAAAACAGGCCAAAACGCAAAACGAGAGTGGATTATAGTTTGATCCAACGAATTCTAGAAAGCAAAGCTTGGTTGGCAGGAGCATTTGGAAAATAGCAAATGACCCCGGACCTTATGGGAAACCCTGATTTCGGGATTTTCCGCTGATCCCTTGGGCTCCACTCGGGAAGTCTTGGCTAAGGCTCGAAAGGCTTGGAATCAAGGGCATCTGGGAGATAAATTGTTCCTATCCACTCCATGGAGGCCCAAGCCCACATCCTGCAGATAGACTGCTCCTAGCCAGAGAAGATCCTCCCCATACTTCCCTCAGCGGAATACAATCCCACAGTATCTGCTTTGAACTGGGACATATGGCAGTGTAGACTCAGATAACCCAGTTCAAAGCAGATATTGTGGAAACAAGCAGGAAAGGAGGAAAAGAAGAGAAGGAAGGAAAGAAGAGGGGAGAGAATGAAGGGAAGGAAAAGAAGGAGGAGAAGGAAGAGAATGAAGGAAGGAAGGAAGGAAGGAAGGAGAAGAGGGGAGAGAATGAAGAGAAGGAAAAGGAGGAGGAGAAGGAAGAGAATGAAGGAAAAAAGGATAATGAAGGAGAAGGAAGAGAAGGAAAAAGATGGAAAAGAAGGAGGAGAAGGAAGAGAATGAACGGAAGGAAAAGGAGGAGGAGAAGGAAGAGAAGGAAGGAAGGAAGAAAGAAAGGAGAAGAGGTAAAAGAATGAAGGGAAGGAAAAGAATGAGAAGAAGGAAGAGAAGGAAGAAAGGAGAAGAGGGGAGAGAATGAAGGGAAGGAAAAGAAGGAAGAGAAGGAAGAAAGTGAAGGAAGAAAGGAAGGAAGGAGAAGAGAATGAAGGGAAGGAGAAGAGGGGAGAGAATGAAGGGAAGGAAAAGGAGGAGAAGGAAGAGAAGGAAGGAAGAAAGGATAATGAAGGAGAAAGAAGGAAAAGGAAAAGAAGGAGAAGGAAGAGAATGAAGGAAGAAAGAAAGGAGAAGAGGTAAAAGAATGAAGGGAAGCAAAAGAATGAGAAGAAGGAAGAGAAGGAAAGAAGAAAGGAGAAGAGGGAAGAGAATGAAGGAAAAGGGGGAGAAGGAAGGAAGAAAGGATAATGAAGGAAAAAGAAGAGAAGGAAGAAGATGGAAAAGAGGGAGGAGAAGGAAGAGAAGGAAGAGGGGAGAATGAAGATGAAAAATAGGAACAGGATGAGAAGAAGGGAACGAAAGAAGAAGGAAGAGAAGGAAGGAAATGGAGGAGAGAATGATGGAGACAAAGTAGGAGGAAAAGGAATAGAAAAGAAAAAATGAGAAGGAAGGAAGGAAGAAGAGGGAAAAGAAGAAGAGGGAAGAGAATGAAGGAGAAAAGAGAGAAGAGAATGAAGGAAGAAAGGAGGAGAGAATGAAGGAAGAAAGGAGGAGAGAATGATGGAGACAAAGTAGGAGGAGAAGGAATAGAAAAGAAAAAAATGAGGAGAAGGAAGGAAGGAAGAAGAGGGGAGAGAATGAAGGGAAGGAAAAGAAGGAGGAGAAGGAAGAGAATGAAGAAAGGAAGAAAGGAGAAGAGGTAAAAGAATGAAGGGAAGGAAAAGAATGAGAAGAAGGAAGAGAAGGAAGGAAGGAAGAAGAAAAGGGAAGAGAATAAAGGGAAGGAAAAGAAGGAGAAGGAAGAGAATGAAGGAAAGAAGAAAGGAAGGAGAAGAGGGAAGAGAATGAAGGGAAGGAAAAGGAAGAGAAGCAAGAGAATGAAGGAAGAAAGGCTACTGAAGGAGAAAGAATAGAAGGAAGAAGATGGAAAAGAGGGAGGAGAAGGAAGAGAAGGAAGAAAGGGGGAGAAAGAAGATGTAAAATAGGAACAGGATGAAAAGAAGGGAACGAAAGAAGAAGGAAGAGAAGGAAGGAAATGGAGGAGAGAATGATTGAGACAAGGAAGGAATAGAAAAGAAAAAAATGAGAAGAAGGAAGGAAGGAAGGAAGGAAGGAAGAAGAGGGAAAAGAAGAAGAAGAGGGAAGAGAAAGAAGGACGAAAGGAAACGAAGAAGGAAGAGAATGAAGGAGAAGGAAGGAGAGGACTGAAGAGAACGAAGGAGGAAAAGGTGAAGGAAGAGAAGGAAGGGAAGGAAGAAGAGGAGCTGAAGGAAGAGGAGGAAGGAGGGAAATCTCCTGTTTCTTTCTTTCCCCGGGGCGGAGGCTGCTCTGCTGTGCAGGTGGACTGCTCCTGCCCAGAGAGGCTCTTCTCTCCCAGGACGGACGGACAGCGGCGCCTTTAAGGGGCGGGAGGGGGCGGGGCGTGCGGGCCGCGTTGCATAAGCAGCAACAGGCAAATAATTCGCGGGAAAAACAAGAGTTTGCAGAGAAGGCGGGGAAGAAGAAGAGGAGGAGCGGGGAAAGATGGCGGCGGGGCGCATCCTGAGCATCCTGGAGCGGGATCGGCGCGCGATAAGCCGGCCGTGGAGAAGCGCCCCCGCCGGGATCTGAAAGAGAACAAGAGGAAGAAAAGGAAGAAGAGGAGGAAGAGGAGGAAGAAGAGGAAGGCGAGCTCAGCTGGAGACAAGAGGTAAAGGCAGGGGGATTCGGAGGGGTTTCCTTCTTCCTCCTCCTCTTTCCTCCTTCTCTTCCTTCTTCTTTTTTCTCCTTCTCCTCCCCTTTACTACTTCTTCTCCTTTTCCTTCTCTTCATTCTCTCCCCTCCTCTTCTTCTCTTCCTTCTTCTCATTCTTTTTCTTCCTTTCCTTCCTCCTTCTCTTCCTCTCTTCCTTTTCCTCCCTTCGCTCTCTTCTTTATTTTCCTCCTTCCTTCTCTTCCTCCCCTTTTTCCTCATTCTCTTCTTCTTCTCTTTCTTCTCTTCATTTTTCTTCATTCCCTTCTGTCTTCTTCTTCTTCTTCTCTTTCACCTCCTTTTCTTTCCCTTCATTCTCTTCCTCCTTCATTCTTTCCCCTCTTCTTCTTCTCTTCCTTTTTCTTCATTCTCTTCTTTCCGTCTCCTTCTCCTCCCCTTTCTGTCCATTCTCTTCTTCTTCTCTTCCTTCTCCTACCTTCCTTCTCTTCCCCTCCATTTCCTCCCTTCGCTCTCTTCTTTCTTTTCCTCCTTCCTTCTCTTCCTCTCCTTTTCCTCATTCTCTTCTTCTTCTCTTCCTTCTCTTCATTTTTCTTCCTTCTCTTCTGTCTTCTTCTCCTCTTTCACCTCCTTTTCTTTCCCTTCATTCTCTTCATTCTTTCCCCTCTTCTTCTTCTCTTCTTTCTCTTCATTTTTCTTCCTTCTCTTCTGTCTTCTTCTCCTCTTTCACCTCCTTTTCTTTCCCTTCATTCTCTTCATTCTTTCCCCTCTTCTTCTTCTCTTCTTTCTCTTCATTTTTCTTCATTCTCTTCAGTCGTCTTCTTCTCCTCTTTCACCTCCTTTTCTTTCCCTTCATTCTCTTCATTCTTTCCCCTCTTCTTCTTCTCTTCTTTCTCTTCATTTTTCTTCATTCTCTTCAGTCTTCTTCTTCTCCTCTTTCACCTCCTTTTCTTTCCCTTCATTCTCTTCATTCTTTCCCCTCTTCTTCTTCTCTTCTTTCTCTTCATTTTTCTTCATTCTCTTCAGTCTTCTTCTTCTCCTCTTTCACCTCCTTTTCTTTCCCTTCATTCTCTTCATTCTTTCCCCTCTTCTTCTTCTCTTCTTTCTCTTCATTTTTCTTCATTCTCTTCAGTCTTCTTCTTCTCCTCTTTCACCTCCTTTTCTTTCCCTTCATTCTCTTCATTCTTTCCCCTCTTCTTCTTCTCTTCCTTCTCTTCATTTTTCTTCATTCTCTTCAGTCTTCTTCTCCTCCTCTTTCACCTCCTTTTCTTTCCCTTCATTCTCTTCATTCTTTCCCCTCTCCTTCTTCTCTTCCTTCTCCTCCTATTCTTTCTCTTCCTTCCCTCCTTCCTTCTTTTCTTCCTCCTCATCCTATTTATTATTTATACCCTAATATTATACTGTATGATACTAATATATAATAATTTATTAATATATTAATATATGATAATATATTATATATATTATATTAAGATATAATACAATATATGTTATACAATATATTATTATAATATATTATAACATATTATAGGCCTCTATAATTGTTGTCCATAGGGTAAATATAGGCATCTAGGGCAGGCCTGGGCCAACTTGGGCCCTCCAGGTGTTTTGGACTTCAACTCCCACAATTCCTAACAGCCTGCCGGCTGTTAGGAATTGTGGGAGTTGAAGTCCAAAACACCTGGAGGGCCCAAGTTGGCCCAGGCCTGCCCTAGATGCCTATATTGACCCTACGGACAACATCCTTGGCATGTTTGTTTCTGTTTTAACACTGAGTTACTTTTTGTGGAAGGCCTGAAAGTTTGTTTCAGGCAATGTTTTGCTTTCGAAAAAGAAACAAACTGTCTCAGGTCTGATTCTGGAGATGTCTTTCATGCAAAATGAACTTGTCAAGGAGATGAAGGCGGCTTTTGCAGAGAGAGAAGAAGCCAACCCGTTGCTTTGCAGCCCCGACCGCACGCACATCCTCTCCCGGCCTTTTTGGCCCGGTTTCCTCCTTTCGTTTTGAATCATGTTCGCACTCCACCCCTTTCTGCAACCAACCTGGCCCCAGATGGATCCATGCCGTTCAAAAACAAGCATTGCAATTTCGAACCAGCCAATCAGAGCAGACAGAGGTGACCGGCTCTTCAACCATTGAGATGCTGGAGATGTCACAGTCGTAATAATGTCCCAGTGGTGTGCACTTAAAAACCTTGGCCTGCACTTAAAACAATCGGCACTGACAATATTACCATCTGTCATCTGCAAAAGGCCACCCAACTTGGATCTGCACACACATGCATGAGGGTCCCTTGACTTGCCTATGACCTTATGAGACCATCTAGATGGTCTTTGTGGGTCCCTTGACTTGCCTATGACCTTATGAGACCATCTAGATGGCCTTTGAGGGTCCCTTGACTTACCTTATGAGATTGTCTATATGGCTTTTGGGGTTCCTTTGCTTATCTATGGTTCTATGGGACCGTCTAGATGCCCTTTGGGGTTCCCTTCCCCTTATCTATGGTCTTTTTAGACCATCTAGTTGGACTTTTGGGTCCCTTGATTTACCTGTGGCCTTATGAGACCGTCTAGATGCCCTTTGGGGTTCCCTTCCCTTATCTATGGTCCTATGGGATAGTCTAGATGCCCTTTGTGGTTCCCTTCTCTTATCTATGGTCTTATGAGACCATCTAGTTGGACCTATGGGGTTCCTTGACATACCTATGGTCCTATGAGACTATCTAGATTGCCTTTGGGGTTCCTTTCATTATCTATGGTCCTATGGGACCGTCTAGATGCCCTTTGGGGTTCCCTTCTCTTATCTATGGTCTTATGAGACCATCTAGTTGGACCTATGGGGTTCCTTGACATACCTATGGTCCTATGAGACTATCTAGATTGCCTTTGGGGTTCCTTTCCTTATCTATGGTCCTATGAAACCATCTAGTTGGACTTTCGGGTCCCTTGACTTACCTATGGCCTTATGAGACCATCTAGATGGCCTTCAGGGGTTCCTTTCCTTATCTATTGTCTTTTTAGACCATCTAGTTGGACCTACAGGGTCCCTTGACATACCTATGGCCTTATGAGACCATCTAGATGCCCTTTGGGGTTCCCTTCCCTTATCTATGGTCTAATGAGACCATCTAGTTGAACCTTCAGGATCCCTTGACTTACCTATGGCCTTATGAGACCATCTTTATGGCCTTTGGGGTTCCTATGGGATGGTCTAGATGCCCTTTGGGATTCCCTTCCCTTATTTATAATATTAGGAGACCATCTAGTTGGCCTTTGTGGTGTCCCTTGACTTACCTATGGCCTTATGAGACCGTCTAGATGGCCTTTGGGGGTTCCTTTCCTTATCTATGGTCCTATGGGATAGTCTAGATGCCCTTTGGGGTTCCCTTCTCTTATCTATGGTCTTATGAAATCATCTAGTTGGACTTTCGGGTCCCTTGACTTACCTATGGCCTTATGAGACCGTCTATATGGCCTTTGGGGTTCCTATGGGATGGTCTAGATGCCCTTTGGGATTCCCTTCCCTTATTTATAATATTAGGAGACCATCTAGTTGGCCTTTGTGGTGTCCCTTGACTTACCTATGGCCTTATGAGACCGTCTAGATGGCCTTTGGGGGTTCCTTTCCTTATCTATGGTCCTATGGGATAGTCTAGATGCCCTTTGGGGTTCCCTTCTCTTATCTATGGTCTTATGAAACCATCTAGTTGGACTTTCAGGTCCCTTGACTTACCTATGGCCTTATGAGATCGTCTAGATGCCCTTTTGGGGTTCCTTTCCTTATCTATGTTCCTATGGGACAGTCTAGATGCCCTTTGGGGTTCCCTTCCCTTATCTATAATATTAGGAGACCATCTGACACTTGTTTGCTGTGTACTCATCTTGTTGTTTATCTAATAATAATAATAATAATAACAACAACAACAATAAATGAGCCCTATATTATTCTTATTAGTGTTAGTAGTAATAGTAGTAGTAGTAGTAGTAGTATTGCTGCATTGGGGCCAAAAGCAACCCACAAGCGTCACGGTTCCCAATCCCATAATCTGGGCATTGAGTATGGATCCCTTTGGCCAGGGTTTTGTCATGTATAAAGTTCTTTTTCAGTCCAAAGCGTAACAGAAGAGGCCCGTCAGCTAACGGCAGGGCTGCTCTTTCTTGCCAAGGTCTATTTTTACTTCGGCATCATGAGCAAATTGTGGAATTTGAAAGTCTCTGAGCCAACGACAGGCAGAGGCCGGCCCAAGTGGGGCTCGATCCCGATCCCAGATTTCAGGCCCAAATCCAAGCCTGTAGCCAAGGGGACAATTTAGGGGTTCAAACTACCCCTGAAAATTTTCAGGCCCAAAAAAACAAAAAACAAAACCTGGTCTATTCATGAATTTTAAGTGCTTAACCAAATCCCAAAACCGAAAAATACGTGTCTCTCCAGAAACGCAAGCAATATCTCAACCAAAGGAATCCCATTGGAGCATTGCAGCACACCAAAATATCTGGAGGAGCTCCCGGTGGCGCAGCGGGTTAAACCGCTGAGCTGCTGAACTTGCTGACCGAATCCAGGGAGTAGGGTGAGCTCCTGCTATTAGCCCCAGCTTCTACCAAACTAGCAGTTCGAAAACATGTAAATGTGAGTAGATCAATAGGTACCGCTCTGGCAGGAAGGTAACAGCGCTCCATGCAGTCATGCCAATGGCCACATGACCTTGGAGGTGTCTGCGGACAACGCAGGCTCTTCGGCTTAGAAATGGAGATGACCATCAACCCCCTAGAATGTGAGTGGATCAATAGGTACCGCTCTGGCAGGAAGGTAATGGCGCTCCATGCAGTCATGCCAATGGCCACATGACCTTGGAGGTGTCTGCGGACAACGCAGGCTCTTCGGCTTAGAAATGGAGATTACCATCAACCACCAGAATGTGAGTAGATCAATACGTACCGCTCCGGCAGGAAGGTAACGGTGCTCCATACAGTCATGCCAATGGCCACATGACCTTGGAGGTGTCTACGGACAACGCCGGCTCTTCAGCTTAGAAACGGAGATGAGCATCAACCCCCAGAATGTGAGTAGATCAATAGGTACCGCTCCAGCAGGAAGGTAACGGTGCTCCATACAGTCATGCCAGTGGCCACATGACCTTGGAGGTGTCTACGGACAACGCCGGCTCTTCAGCTTAGAAACGGAGATGAGCACCAACCCCCAGAGTCGAACAAGACTGGACATAATGTCAAGGCGGAATCTTTACTTTTATTATTATTGTATGACACAGCAAACAAGATAGATATGCTGGCTTTCTTTATGGATACATTTATTATTATTATTATTATTATTATTAAAGACAGGTCATTTATTATTATAATACTAAAAGACAGATCTATTATTATTATTATTATTATTATTATTATTATTATACTAAAAGACAGATCTATTATTATTATTATTATTTTATGACACAGCAAACAAGATAGATAGGCTGGATTTCATATCACAAAACCACAAGTCGAACACTTCCCAAGTGTCTAGGACTGTGTGATGTATTTTCGGATGATGCGTGCAGATCCCAGCAGGGTGGCCTTTTGCAGTTGGCAGATCGTAATTTTGTCAATGTCTATTGTTTCCAAATGCCGGCTGAGATCTTTTGGCACGGCACCCAGTGTGCCCATCACCACCGGGACCACCTGCACTGGTTTCTGCCAGAGTCTTTGCAGTTCAATCTTGAGGTCCTGAGTTTTTCCTGTTGTTTTTCGTCAATGCGACTGTCACCTGGGATGGCAACATCAATGATCCAAACCTTGTTCTTTTCCACAACGGTGATGTCTGGTGTGTTGTGTTCCAGAACTTTGTCAGTCTGGATTCGGAAGTCCCACAGTATCTTTGCGTGTTCATTTTCCACGACCTTTGCTGGTTTGTGATCCCACCAGTTCTTTGCTGCTGGCAGGTGGTACTTGAGGCATAAGTTCCAATGGATCATTTGGGCCACACAGTTGTGCCTCTGTTTGTAGTCTGTCTGTGCAATTTTCTTACAGCAGCTGAGGATATGATCAATGGTTTCGTCAGCTTCCTTGCACAGTCTGCATTTTGGGTCATCAGCTGATTTTTCGATCTTGGCCTTAATTGCATTTGTTCTGATGGCTTGCTCCTGGGCTGCAAGGATCAGGCCTTCTGTCTCCTTCTTCAGGGTCCCTTATTATTATTATTATTATTATTATTATTGATGGCTTTTTTAGCTGTGTGAGCTTTTCCTTTGGCAAGGAAAGACTGAGACTTTATGTAAGACTGAGGAATGATCTGCTGAAAAAAGAGCTCCCATATCTAAAGGAGCTGTCCATTATTATTATTATTATTATTATTATTATTATTATTATTATTATTGACACAAAAACACAGTATGACACAGCAAATGAGATATAAATGATATAAATCACAAAATCACAAGTCAAACACTTCCCAAGTGTGATGTATTATTATTATTATTATTATTATTATTATTATTATTATTATTATTACCATCAACCAAAGCTTTTTTATTTTCCAGGATCCATCGAGGCTCATGGAGGAGACAGCCAATGCATGCCTTCAACCATCGATGAACCAGAAAGGCCGGCAAGAACTGATGGCCACTCTGACGGAAGGGCAGTATGTCTTGTGCCGTTGGACTGACGGGCTCTATTACCTTGGAAAGATCAAGAGGGTAAAAAGAATGATTCCTTCCCATTTGATTCTCTAGCGGAGTGCCATAAAGAGGGCACAGTCCTGGACCCGGTTCTGTTCAACATCTTTATTAATGATTTGGATGAAGGTTTAGGGGGCCTGCTTATCAAGTTTGCAGATGGGACCAGGTTGGGAGGGAGAGCTGATACTCCAGAGGACAGGATCCGAATTCAAAACAACCGCAACAGATTAGAGAGCTGGGGGCAACTAGATTGACCAAAGTTCTGGAGATCCTCTGAGGAGCATCTTGAAGAGCTGGGTCTGTTTAGCCTGAAGAGAAGGTTGAGGAGGAACATGGGAGCCATGGATAAATGAGAGCCATGAGATTCAAAACAACTGCAACAGATTAGAGAGCTGAGGGAAACTAGATTGACCAAAGTTCTGGAGACCTTCTGAGGAGCATCTTCAAGAGATGGGTCTGTTTAGAATCCAAAAGAGAAGGTTGAGGGGAGACATGAGAGCCATGGATAAATGAGAGCCATGAGATTCAAAACAACCGCAACAAATTAGAAAGCTGAGGGCAACTAGATTGACCAAAGTTCTGGAGAGCCTCTGAGGAGCATCTTCAAGAGCTGGGTCTATTTAGCCTGCAGAGGAGAAGGTTGAGGAGCGACATGAGAGCCATGGATAAATGAGAGCCATGAGATTCAAAACAACCGCAACAAATTAGAAAGCTGAGGGCAACTAGATTGACCAAAGTTCTGGAGAGCCTCTGAGGAGCATCTTCAAGAGCTGGGTCTATTTAGAATCCAAAAGAGAAGGTTGAGGGGAGACATGAGAGCCATGGATAAATGAGAGCCATGAGATTCAAAACAACTGTGACAGATTAGAAAACTGGGGGCAACTAGATTGGCCAAAGTTCTGGAGATCCTCTGAGGAGCATCTTCAAGAGCTGGGTCTATTTAGCCTGCAGAGGAGAAGGTTGAGGGCCATGCGAGCCATGGGAGACATGGATAAATATGTGAAAGGATGCCATAAGGAAGAGCGAGCTTGTTTTCTGCTGCCCTGGAAACTAGGACTCAATGGAGCCATGACAAGAAAAAAAGATTCCATTGAAGACTAGGAAGAACTTCCCGACTGTAAGAGCTGTTCAACTGTGGAACTCTCCGCCTTGGAGTCCAGTGGAAGCTCCTTTAAACAGAGGCTGGATGGCCATCTGTCGGGGGTGTTTTGATTGTGCGTTTCCTCCATAAATACAAAAGAGGGTTGGACTAGATAGCCATGTAGTTTTTTCCAACTCTATGAGTCTAACCGGTGATGGAAACCGCACTCCAGCAACATCATTCTGTACCCGCAAAACTCCTGACAAGGTTACCATTTTCCCTTCATTCCTTGCGTACAGGTGAGCGGATCCAAGCAGAGCTGCCTGGTGACTTTCGAGGACAACTCTAAGTACTGGGTGCTTTGGAAGGACATCCAGCATGGTATGTGGGGTTGGATTCCTCCTTCTTCTTGCAATAGGACTTTCACTATGATTGGCTTCCTTCCCTTCCTTGTATCCCAAGAGGATTGGCTTCCCTTCCCTTACTGGCATTGCAATAGGATTGCCTTCCCTTTTTGCAATAGGATCGGATACGTCTTTCTTCCTTGCATCCTAAGAGGATTAGCTTCCCTTCCCTTTTGCAATACCCTTTCCTTCTGTTGTATCCCAATGGCGTCGGATTCTCTTCCCATCCTGCAGTAGGATTAGCTTCCCATCCTTGCATCCCAAAAACATTAGCCTCCTTTTGCAATATGGTTCCTCCTCTCAGGTCTGGATTTCTCTGAACTGGACATTAGGCTTGTGCAATTTTTCTGGAAGGTGATCTAGTTTCGACATTCAAATTTCGTTGGGCACCCAGATCAGTTTTTCGGGAGCTTCCCGAAAATCGGCTAATGGAAATATCTGTTTTCAACTAGGCAGATGAAAGATTGGGAAGATCCGGCCAATTGGCGGCAATGGGGAACTAACAAGGCTCATAGGGAAACCCTGTGCAAGCAGCACATGGCAGCTTTTTTGCGTGCCACGTGATGCCGAATAGGGGAGGAGGAACCGTGGTCGGCAGCCACGTGGTCCCGTAACAGATGAAAAACATGACGGATGGGTCCTTACCTTTACGGCCATCTGGCCAAGCTGAACAAGCGAAATTGGCCGAAGGGAACCAACCACTCTGAATCCATGCACAAGCCTACTGGACACATGTGAATGGGATGAAAGAGTGGGATCTTGAAGGGGTGGACCAGAATCTTGACTAGAGACTGGATCTCCAAACCCTATAAAACAATGTAACCCACTTATCCATGGATTTGATAGCCATACTCCCAAAATATATCTTCCAGGAGTGAGACAACAACAAGTGAGGAAGGAAGGGAAATCCACTCCTGGAAGAGTTATTACCATGGGGAAAAGGGACTTCCTACCCAAGTATAGACAAAATATAGGTTATCCATAGTTTCAGGTCTCCATGGGGACGGTCTGCTTCCTTATCCCTGACTCCTTTCCCTTCTCTAGCTGGGGTTCCGGGCGAAGAACCCAAATGCAACATCTGCCTCGGAGGCACAACAGGCCCCCTGAACGACATCTTGATCTGTGGGAAGTGTGGACTAGGTAAGGATGAGGTCCCGGTGACCTGTTTTTGTGGGGAGTTCAGACCAAAACCCAGAGCGGAGCCAGTTCCTCACGACATTGACTGCTCTGCTCTCGCCAGGTTATCACCAGCAGTGCCATATCCCGAGGGTGAGCGGTCGGGAGGACTCCTTGGCGTCTCCTTGGTTCTGCCGGAGATGCGTCTTTGCCTTAGCCGTGCGGGTGAGTGATGTGCGGAAATCATACATGTATTCATGTCAATCCATTGATTTCATGGCCTAAATCATAGCATTGTCATGTTGGGAGAGACTCCAAAGGCCGTGCAGTCCAACCTTACCTGTATCCCAACAGGATTGGATACTAGGGCTGTTCAATTGATAAATATGAATGTAACGAATTTGATCCAAATTCTGACGACTAACGAAAAAATGCACAACCGTATTGGATACCCTTACCCTCCTTGTGTCCTAATGGGATTGGATTCTCTTACCATCCTACAATAGGATTAGCTTCCCTTCCTTATTTGCAGTAGGACTTTCTACCCTTTCCTTCCCTGTATCTCAAGAGGATTGGATATAAGGGCTGTGCAATCGATAAGTACAAATATAACAAATTTGATCAACTAACGAAAAAATGCACATTCCTATTGGATACCCTTCCCTTTCTTGTGTCCTAATGGGATTGAATTCTCTTCCCATCCTGAAATAGGATTAGCTTCCCTTTCCTTCCCTGTATCCCAACAGGATTGGAAACTAGGGCTGTGCGATCGATGAAAAAAGTATTGTGTTGTAAGTACGAATGTAACGAATTCGATCCGACTTCTGACAACTAAAGAAAAATGCAGATCTCTATCAGATACCCTTCCCTTTCTTGTGTCCTAATGGGATTGAATTCTCTTCTCATCCTACAATAGGATTAGCTTCCCTTCCTTATTTGCAGTAGGACTTGCTTCCCTTTCCTTCCCTGTATCCCAATTGGACTGGATACTAGGGCTGTGTGATCGATGAAAAAAAAAGTATTGCGTCGCAAGTACGAATGTAACGAATTTGATCTGACTTCCGACAACTAATGAAAAATGCACATCCCTATTAGATACCCTTCCCTTTCTTGTGTCCTAATGGGATTAAATTCTCATCCTACAATAAGAGTAGCTTCCCTTCCTTATTTGTAGTAGGACTTGCTTCCCCTTCCTTCCCTGTATCTCAATAGGATTGGATACTAGGGCTGTGTGATCAATGAAAAAAAAAGTATTGTGTCGTAAGTACGAATATAACGAATTCGATCCGACTTCCGACGACTAACGAAAAAATGCACATCTCTATTGGATACCCTTCCCTTCCTTGTGTCCTAATGGGATTGGATTGTATTCCCATCCAGAACGGCGGAGCCCTGAAGAAAGGTGCCATCGCCCGGACGCTGCAAAGGGTGAAGATGGTGCTCTCCTATGACCCGGAGCAGCTGGAATGGGACTCGCTCCACCGGACCAACCACCAACAGTGTTACTGCTACTGCGGCGGCCCTGGCGAGTAAGACCACGCGGAGCCAAGCAGAGCCAAAGCCGTCCTTATTCCGCCTGCCTTTTCACGAGCGGATTCGTCTTCCTTGATCCCACCCTCTTTGCTTTCTCCTTCCAGGTGGTACCTGAAGATGCTGCAATGTTGCCGCTGCCGGCAGTGGTTCCATGAAGCCTGCACACAATGCCTTAGTGACCCAATGCTGTTCGGAGACCGGTATTATTATTATTATTTATATCCCCACTTTTCTCTCCACAAGGAGGGGCCCCTGACCCTGCCTATTTAGGTTATAATAACTTTATGTCTATATATATACTAGCTGTGCCCGGCCACGCGTTGCTGTGGTGAAGTCTGGTGTTCTGGGAAATAAAGTATTGAGGAATTGGTGGTAGTTAAGGTAAAGGGTAAAGGTTTTCCCCTGACATTAAGTCCAGTCGTGTCTGACTTTGGGGGTTGGTGCTCATCTCCATTTCTAAGCCGAAGAGCCGGCGTTGTCCGTAGACTCCTCCAAGGTCATGTGGCCATAGGCATGACTGCATGGAACGCCGTTACCTTCCCGCCGGAGCCGTACCTATTCATCTACTCTCATTTGCATGTTTTCAAACTTCTGGGTTGACAGAAGCTGGGGCTTTAGATAATTGTGGAAGAGGCCTAAGTGAAGCCGAACTCTGCCTGTCCCCTGGGCTGAGTCGGTTGCTAGGAGACCAAGTGGGAGGAGCTTAGACTTCTAACTGGCAGCAATTGGATAAAAACAATTATTCCTCTCCCTGTAATTAGGACTTTATTTTTCTTTTCTTTTTTGTTGTATCAACCTAGAGCCGTGAATGATGGGTTGTGTTGTCAAATTTCGAGGTTGGGGGACCTGTAGTTTTGTTTTGTCCGCTGCCCTGATGCCATCACGCTTTTATATATATAGATATACAGTAGAGTCAATACGCAGTAATGTTAAGTAGTAATTACTGTATTTACGAATTTAACACCAAAATATCATGATATATTGAAAACATTGACTACAAAAATGGCTTGGATAATCCAGAAACTTGGATAAGCGAGGTTTGGATAAGTCAGACTCTACTGTACTGTGATATTTTGGTGCTAAATTCGTAAATACAGTAAATACAGTAGAGTCTCACTTATCCAACATTCGCTTATCCAACGTTCTGGATTATCCAACGCATTTTTGCAGTCAATGTTTTCAATACATCGTGATATTTTGGTGCTAAATTCATAAATACAGTAATTACTATGTAGCATTACTGCATGTTGAACTACTTTTTCTGTCAAATTTGTTGTATTAACATGATGTTTTGGTGCTTAATTTGTAAAATCATAACCTAATTTGATGTTTAATAGGCTTTTTCTTAATCTCTCCTTATTATCCAACTTATTCGCTTATCCAACGTTCTGCCGGCCCGTTTATGTTGGATAAGTGAGACTCTACTGTATATATATATATATATCCATTGAAAGTAAATTAAAAAAAAACAACTTTATGTCACACTATGATTTTTGATCCTGGGTTATAAATGCCATCTCCTAATTGGTTCCATCATAAAAACATGGGGAAAGTTTATTAAACTGCAAACACTTTGTTTCTGCGGGAGGGACATCTTGCAGCATGTTTTACTCTAGTTTTCCAATTAATATCTCATCGAGCCTCAAGCAATTCAACCAAGTTTGTGGGAGCCACAAAAACAAAGTTACTCCTTTCAAAGTAAGGACTGCACAATTAAAAAAGGAAATAACACTTCCAAACCAGGAACAGACATTTTTTTTCCCAAATTTTGTTACATAGTGTAATGTGATGGCTATTTGGAGGAGCTGCTTTATGTTTTCAGGATCTGTAAACTCCAGACAGCAACAAAATGTTTATCTTCGTCTTTGATAAATGAAGGGAATCTTACAGCATGAGGATTTTGGAGGAATTGATTGTAATCATATGTTTTATATCTTTATATTGTTTTAATTGTTTATTGGATTTTTATTGCTGTTTTAATTATGTGTAGGCATCGAATTGTTGCAATTTTGTATCCCGCCCTGAGTCCCTTCGGATGAGAAGGGCGGGATATAAATGTTGGAAATAAATAAATAAATAAATAAATAAATAAATAATGTCTTTCAGATTTTACATTTTCTATTGATAAATGAAGGGAATCTTATGTCTTTCAGGTTTTACATTTTCTATTGATAAATGAAGGGAATCTTATGTCTTTCAGGTTTTACATTTTCTATTGCTCGGTGTGCAACCAGGGCCCAGAATACATCAAACGATTGCCCTTGAGATGGTAAGATCCAGGCTTTAAACTTCCTGCATTTTAGATGGATTAGGAATCAGAAGATTTTTATTTTATTATTATTATTTTATTTTATTTTATTTACTGTATTTATATTCCGCCCTTCTCACCCCGAAGGGGACTCAGGGTGGATCACATTGCACACATATAAGGCAAACATTCAATGCCAACAGACAAACAACATATATAGACAGACACAGAGGCATTTAACATTTTTTTCCCCAGCTTCACGATTCCGGCCACAGGGGGAGCTGTTGCTTCACTGTCCACTAGTGGCTGTACTTCCTCATTCCTTTCCTTGTGTTTTGCTGGCAGTTTTATGGTGTTGTAAACATAGAACAGAGACAGAGACAAACGCAGGCACGGGCTGACCTCGAACTCATGACCTCTTGGTCAGAGTGATTTGTTGCAGCTGGCTGCTAACCAGCCTGTAATTTTTTCCTGTAATAGGAAGTAAAAGCACCTAAAGTTTTGGAGAGCTTCTGTTCAACCATTTCAAAGCTCCCTGCTTGAGCAGTGATGGCATGATTGTCAGCATAGATGAAACTCTCTGTCTCTTCTGACAGTGACTGATCGTTTGTGTAAATGTTAAACATTGATGGAGCAAGCGTGCTTCAAAAGCAGGCAGGAGAAAAGCCCATCCCCAACTGTACCTCCATCGTCTTGCATTACCTTAATATATTTCTTGTTTGCCTTCGCTGTCCCTCGCAAAACTAAATTGATCCTTTTGTCATTTGGCCACATTTTGGGAAGCCGTGACTCGCTTGGAAAGACAATAATGCTTAGGAATATCGATGTTAGTAGGACAAAGATAAAGATTGCGTTGCAGAGGAATAGATTCAAACAAGGTCTTGAGTTTGTAAGACTTGAGTTGGGTCAATAATAATATTATCTAATCTAAATCTAATCTAAATCAAATCAAATCACGTTTTATTGATTAGCGCATCGGCCGTATCAAAACATTTAACACATAGACATACATACAACATACAACCCGCGGTAAAAAAAGAAGTTAAAATAAACAAGCTGTTAACAAGACCCCGTTCAGGTCAAATATCTGCATCACCTGCACAGTTTACCCCAATTGATTCCAGATATGCAATTCTCAGTTGTGTGGCTTTGAATAGGAAAAGGGCTGTTTTGTGTGTTATTTTAGGATTCTGGCCGGCCAACAAAAATTAAATTTTAATATATGGGTCCTAGTGTGTTTTGTGAATAATGTATGGCCCGAGGCATTGGTCTTTCTCTTTCTTATACAATTCACAGCCAAACAGTACATGTGCGATATCCTCCACCTCTGATGCTCCACAAAAACAAAATCCTTCGTTGTCTGGAACTTGATTAAACCTTCCGTGTTTGACCATCGTATCCAGCTGCTCAAAACGGGCTCTGGTAAATACCCTCCTGAGGTGTTTAGGCATTTCGGTCATTAGATACCTGGCTGTTTGGAAAGTATGTTTAAAACGGCTTAACCATTTCAATGAGCCAGCTTTACTCAGGGTAGCAATATCTTTTTGGCCTTCTATATCCAGTACTCGTTGAGCCACTATTTTTGGGTCTAGTTCTTCTAAGAGATTTGGATACCGAATCGGAAGTCCACAACTACTAATGTATTTTGTCAGATGAACTAGCCAAGAGGACTGATGTTGATTTTCTATCTGCTCTAACAGGCACAGTTTTGGCAGTCTATCATTTGCCATGGCAATCAATTTTATCCAGTACTTGTAGGCCCTGATTTTAGATAAGCCATCAACTGTGTATACTCCCAGTTCCGCTCTTACTGCAGCAGCTGGGGTCGTCCTGTCTACGCCTAGAAAACTTCGCAGGTGCTGTGATTGTGATTGCTCTAATAATGGTACCTGGTTTAGACCCCAAACTTCAGCTCCATATAAAAGCATGGGGGTAACCTTCGCTTTATACACTTTAAGAAGTGGGTCTAAAGATCCTGGTTGGCTGTGAGTTGTTAATTTAAGCAGTTGGTTTACACGTACTCTTGCCCTGACTGAGCTTCTTTGATGATGTGGTAGCCAAGAGCCGGTCTCAGAAAAAACAATTCCCAGGTACGTGAAAGTGCAAACTCGCTCTATTGATTCACCATCCAGGAACCATCTATGTCTGTTATGTCGTAAATCTAATCTAAATCTAAATCCATAATAAAAGCGAAAACCCATATGTGTGTATGTGGCACGGATGTCTGCTCACAGAGACAGCCTCCGGCCTCCACAAAAAGGCTATAATTCCTAGGGTTAAGAATCTA